>NC_079456.1:16669648-16779648 GCF_903798145.1 Danio aesculapii | reverse complement strand
TATGACTATTCACTTTATTTTGATGGTCCATTTGAGTATTAGTAGAGTGCTTAATATCTTTGATACTGCTCCTTCAACAGACATTCAACTGACAATTTCTTCATGCATTGTGATAATTGTAAAGAACTATCAAATTTGGGGACCACTAATGGAACTCTGAAGAACCTCATCTTCATCTTCCAGTCAAACTCCTTGCATATTTGACTGCTGATACTGATTTGAATACTGACATTTCCTCCTCTATTATAAAGTTCAACTCTAATCCCATTTCTTTTGATATAATAGAGATCGTCAGATTGGTCCTGCATTAAGTTTCTAGATAAATGGGCTACATGATTTTTAGTAGGCAGACTATTTCAATAATATCTCAAAAATAATTATCTATTTTGATGAAGATCTTTGAATTCTATAACTTTAACTTAATTTGATGTAATGCGTAATGTGGACCTTTTGTAAAGCTGCTTTGACATAATAATTATTGTTAAAGAGCCACACAAATAAACTTGAATTGAATATAAGGTAACTGCTTTATTTGAATTTTCCATTCGAGTATTAGTAGACTGTCTGCTTATATCTGTTGATACTGCTCCTTCAATAGACATTTACCTGACTATAAGAAACTTTGTACATGTCAACTTGCACTAACCGCAACCAACAGTCTACTTATAATCTAAGGAGAATTAATTTGGCTAGTAGAGCATGTAACTTAAATTCCACAAAACTGACCATCAAAATCAGTGTGAACGAATATAATCCGAAAGTAGCGAGAAATTAGTTTAACACCTCCATTGATTGCTAACCTAAGCTGTAATATGCCTCTCAATATTGTGTGAATAAATGTTTTTCATATAAACAATGTTTTTTTTCTCTATTGTAGCTTTTATGCTGATTTTTGGACCCCTTAACTTGCTATGCGTTATAGATACTGCTGTAAACTCAACCAAAAAGCTGAAGGTGAGTGAAACACCTGCTGTTTGTTTTGATCATTCCTCTTGAAGAATGTGCAGTCTGCCACAGCAAATTAAATACAGCTATGGAATCTGCGCTCACACCTACAGTGGATATTTTGGGCTGTCTTTTGTGCTGACGTTTCTTTTGTTTGTGATGGGAATTTAAGCTACAGCTAGAAAAGCTCTCATTCAGCCCTTACTTTATGTAGTCATCAGCGCATTTTATGCCCTGTCTGTAAGGCGAAACCATGTGTGCTTATTTTAAATAAAAGCTACTTTGACCACAAGCTCAATAGGTTACGTCATTGCATCTTTAGCCATGTGTCTGCTGTCTTTTATTTTCGACTTTGACCACCTTTCTCGGGTTTTAAATGTGGACCAGAGTGCTCTGGGACCACATGTGCTGTTCTTGGCTTTGGGCCTCTGTAGGATCAGCAGTTCACAAAAGGTTGAAGGAGTATTCCAGGATCAGTAGATTTGGCTGTTAATGCTGATTGCCACAAATAATGTTCCCAGCTTTCCAATTGTCCCATCCTTTTATAATATTTATATGTCTATTATTGTATCAACTGCACTGAGAGCATGTAAAGGAAGTAAAATGGAGCCAGTTTGTGAATGAGGAAAAAAATTCTGCAATCGTTTCAGTCACAAGGCTACTAAATACTTTACAAAAAAAACACTAATGCTGCGTCGAAATTGCATACTTGTACTATATATTGAAAGTATATATTTTTTGGTGAAGAAAAAGGGGTTTTGAGTCTGTAACCAAAAGATTATGCAAGCTTGGAGTTGGGACACACAGTATAGTCAAATTTGAAGGTCTTTTGAAAAAGCTTTTAAAGTTGATCTGAAACAAGAATATGGAACGTGGTTTGGTTCTATTCAGGTTGAAAAACCTAGGACTAGTTCGTAAAAGTAAAAGGTTTTGGATAAATCTCAGTGTATTGAAAAAACTATGTGTTGCAGAGGAAAATCTTAGTGACTCTCCACTGTGTTTTGGGCTTACCCAAGGATTCCATATATGTAAAGTTTTTGAGGTCTACACAAACGATCTACAAACGGTGGCCAAAAATGTCTGACAATGTTCGTTTTTTGATGCCATGGAGCCACCATGTGCCGATTTGGCTGATTTTTTGGCAGGGGATGTAGTGTACCAGAGTACAACCATCTGACCAAGTTCAGCTCTCTAGGCTTTACGGTTTTGGTTCTGACCGATACAAAGATTCAACAACAAAAAAATAAAATAAAAATCTTACCATAGGGATTCAGCACTTTGGACTTGAACCCACTAATTAAATATATTTCTAGGACCACTTTCATGAAAGATTTTGATCCTCTTCAACGTTGACAACTGTTTCCTAATTAACTGACCTGCTGTGTTGCTTATTACATGCCCTGTCAATCATCTTGTCACATCCACATTTCTGATAAAATATTTCATATTTAGTCTGGATAATAGTGGTTAATCTGTCATTTGCTGTTCAGTAATTATGTATTCAGAATTTAATTCCAAACACATCTTTATCAAAGTTCACAGTGTTGTGTTGCTGGTAAAATACAATGTGGTGAAAGTGAATAATTTTCAATTAGGTAGATTAGTTAAGTCATTCAAACACTATCATTACCAAGTATCTCCCTTGAATGTTTGAGTTTAAGTTTTAATCATGTTTGTAGTTCTAATCAAATTCATGTCCAACGCGCAATGCTTTGTGACCAATATTAGCCGGTAGCGTAGCACTGTTCTGCACTTTAGAATTTCTGCCTGAAATAGTAGACCATCTGGGTCACTTTGAAATGCATATCAACATATTGTGATTTGGGACTTGGGCTGCACAACTTATTGTTTCAGCATCGCTATTGCAAACGTGATCTTCGCAATTGTCACATTGCAGGATCTGCAATCTTGAGTATTATAATTGAAACTTGCATGTGTTTTAAAGGCCTGTGACTGTATGAGGATTTTAAAAGCATTCAGGCATACACAATTTTACTATTAATAAGGATTGAAATGATAAAATATTTTTTTAATTATTCAATAACAATACCTAAATACTGTTAGACTTAGAAAAATGACAACATGAGTTTCAGTTGTAGCTTTTATTATTATATTTATCTATGCTTTAAATTGGTTTATTGGATATTATGCAGACGCACTTCCATACAGAACCATCCCAATCAATCTAAAATTATAAACTCTTTCCAAATAGAGATATTCAAGTCATCTGGTGAAATTGAATTCATATCGCAAAATAAATAGCAGAATAACAAAATATCACAATGTTAGATTTTTTTCAATATCTTGAGCAACTCTATTTGGGACATATTAATTATATTTTAAATGCCATTTAGGATGGATCGTATGCAAGGTTTGGGTGCAGAATAAGCTTTTCTATTTGAAACTTGTTTCTTTGCTGCTACTTTACAAACCTCAAAATAATTCCTCACAAGTGCAAATAATAGACCGATATCTTTATAATGCATTTCTGATTTTTAAATCTTAAAATTGTCCCGTTCACTTAATTTTAAATTCTTTACCCCTAATCTCAGTATTTTTTGTCGTCTTTGAAGTAAAGGAGAGATTAGTTGGAGAAACATTTTTTGCGGTAATAAACGTTATGTTGGTTGTGCTTCAATTCAAACCTTGCTCTTAAAGTCAAAGGGATAGTTTGCTTGGATTTGAAGCCAAGGGTATTAATTTAGTGTTTTCTGTTATGTTCTTCCCATTTTGATGTTCAAAGTGCCAGTAGCTTTTGACTTGGGATTATCAATCAGACAAGGGCTACGGTAAGTTAGGTTCTGGGCAAATGCTTCATTTTTGGGTGAATTATTTAACTTTAAGTCCTAATCCAGTTGTTTGGTAAGTAGGCCTGTCCACGATAAGGAATTTTTTTTTTTTGTGCGCATTTTAAGTGATATTGTCATTTTGAGATCATTTTATGCACTGATTTATATAATAATTATATAACAGCATAAAAATGCAAATAGCCATAAACAACTTTAAAATACTTGGCATTCTTAAGGTAATTTACACTCTCTATAATTTGATGTTAAAAAGGTAACTGTCATTTTATTACAATATCAAATGTCATAATAGGTAAATGTCTAATTATAAACTTTGACACCAGTGAGGTAGAAACATGAATTGTAAAATGGCTTTAATGTATTTGTGAGTAAATTGTGGTAAATATATATTACAAAGGCAAAAATGATTGAGGTCATCTCTAAGTATTGCAGGATAAGTTGATATATTATTATTGTGACAGGCCAATTGGTAAGTAGTCATTTGGTAGTTTCTTTTATCCAAATGCTCTTTAGGGACAGTCCTCTAAGTGTAACCTAAGGTTAAGTTCATTGCACATAGAGCATCTTGGTCACTTTGGGTACTAAACTATTCACCTTCATGGTTCAAATTTATAGTTAACCAAACGAAGACTGAAGTTACACTACAACTTTCTCTTTTCCCACCATTGTCATAACACAAGATAGCCAGTACAAATCTGCTGAAATACACTTGACTCTGGATGCTTCTGAGAAAGCGATGTTATGTCAAAGTTCTTGATCTTTTAGGCTCTGAATCCTTAACTCTATCAGATGGAAACAAATGTTGGATTAGATGTGATCTTTTTTCCTTCCATCCACGCAGATTTTAGCAGGAGCTCTGGCATTGGCTTGGCATGTGGTTCATGCTGGTCCTAAGGATTTATGGAGGATTAGATGTCTGAATTGGCTCTGCGTGTATCAGTGTGATGGGGATGGTCATTGGCTCCATCCCAATCCAGCAGCTTTGAGATTTTTCCAATTGATTGCTAATATGGACCGCGATAAGAGCTAATAATTTGTGTTTCCATGCCCTCAGAGATTAAACAAACTGCATTCCCAAAATCCTAGTGAGCTTCCTTCATCACTACTTGATAATCAGCGCCCTTATATGGAAGTCTTTGCACTCAAATTGTACATCATAACAAGTGACAGATTTGTATTGGCAAAGCATTAAGGGATTACTTGTCCCTAATAAGGATATCTTCTACATTTATTAATAATTGCTCTATATGTGCTTTTAAGTCCTCTTGATATTTCCCCATAGACAGGGACTAACTAGGTTTGGATTGGCATTATAATGTTATCCAGGACTTTAAAAGCAAGTATAGTCGAGGTTTGAGCATTAAACAATGAACTAGACTCCAAATTTAGCTTTTGATTAACCTAAAATTAATTGGTCAACAGAAAGGGACCAGTCCAAAGCATGCAAGGAGGTTGTTAGTGTCCAGTAGTGATTCAATTCTGTTTGAGGTTTCCATTTTCTGAACCCACCAACAGGGATCATAAATCATTATGTTCTGTGTTTTGTTCTGTTTCTAAAGCTGGCGAGGTGTAGTTCTCTCATGTGTTCATGTTTGGATATATTAAGGTAAACTCCTGTAGTAAAAAACGCATGGGTGTGTTTCCCTCCGAACCACTATCCACTACATCCCACACCATCCAACCACATGCGAATGTCCCCGGCCTGTTTTGTACTTTACAAGTTGTTGCTTATAGAGATGACTTGTTTTTTTTTTTTTCTAACCTCACGGTTTTGGCCTGCATGATGGTTGTAGGCTTAAGGGGGAACCAAACTGCAAGAAAGGAAGCTTGGGTAGTGTCTGTTCTAGTATTATTTGGTGATTAATCAGATCAGCTTTCTAGCATTGCTGGGTTATGCAATCTCAAGATGGTGTTTTTAAAACAAAGAATCTTGAGATTTTTTATTTTTTATGAGTTCAAGTTGTTAGTGTAAGAGCAATTTCCTCCCCGCATAACTGCCTCTTGCATGTAGATGTTGCTATTTTATATGAACGTTAAGCTTGTTCTCCCCATCATTTGTCCGGAAGGTAAAAATGGTTTAAATCCTGTTAGTTTCACAGTGAGAACAGATAATCTGTTAATGGCTAGAGAAAGGATAAGATCTTCACATTCCAAAATAGTTTATGCTTTATCTTTAGTGTTAAAAAGATTTGGGTTCAACTCCCAATCTTTTTTAAACTTTTTTTTTGTATAATAAATAGTGGTTTCACATGTCAATTTAGAGGGAACAAATTAATGGTTCAACTCAGTTGCTACTACTGAAAAAAGATGGCCTTTAGATTTTTCACTTTCTAAATCACTTGACATTCAGTATATATTTTTTTAAATAGATTTGCTTTTGAGAATAAGGGTTCCTAGTTTCCGGAGACTTTTTAAGAATTGATGATTTTTAGATCTTAATGCTAAAATCTAATTACACCATACAGGGGAGCGCACACCAGATGTGCCGCTCGGCCAAGCGACAAGGTGCACACGGACAGCTCATTCCAATGTTATTTAATCTAAAACTATTCAGATGGCAAACTGAGGCGTGGCAGAAATATGAACTATTGTCCCGAGTCGTAGCTGTGGGCGCCGCGGACTGTTGCAGACTTGTGGCACCGCTGGCGTACCCTGATAGGAATATGTTTAGAATTCTAAAAAAGCATGTTGCTGCGTGGCGTGATGCGTTGCTGAGCTGCGCATCCGATGTGCGACCCCCTTAAGATGGTGTTTCTCAACCACGTCCTGGAGGACCACCAGCACTTGGCATGTTTTGGATGTTTCTTTTGTCCTGTCACACTTATTACAAGGCTGTTTTGTCAATTCCAAGAATGATGAGAAACGGACTTGCATTCTTGTGGAAACAGGTCTTGCCAAGTTACCTCAGTAGAACTAACTCGGGAGACCGCGAGAACAGTGAATGCGTCATGTGAGAAATGAGATGCTGTGTTCTTCCTGATGGTCGCATGACCGTCATGCATTTTTAAAGAAATTACTTAAACATTGCAGCATTCATACAACGATTTATTGGTTTTTTACGCTTTTCTATATATATAGTATATATATATACACTATGCATAAAGATATTATAATTGAACTTTGCACAACACAAATAAAACTTATTTTATTAAGAATTTCCAGCAAATAAACACCCTAGCCCTGGTTTATTCTTCTGCGTCGAGTGATCGGCATGACCCATGCGCATGCCTTGCGCGTGCATTTAAACTTCTATATAAATACGCGATGTAATGTTGTACTGCAATAACACTTCCCAATAACTAGCTAGCAGTAGGTTTTAATGTTCCTCTGTGTCGAGTTTCCTTTGCTGGTGTTTTGTTTTTTCTGAACGCTACCTTAATGTACAAGTGGCTAAACTCGCTCATTCAAAGGCGGGAAAGGGCAGATATGCAACAACTTTAATCATAAGGTAAACGCAAACAACAGTTTCCATCTGGAGCTCCTTTATGGGACTCGAAACTTGTAACACTCAATCAGACAGGTTCGCACGGCTCTCGGTCCTGCCCACACTCGTCAGTGCTACCAAGCGACTAATCACAGAGCTTGCGCTACGCATTGTTACGACGTGTAGTTAAATTTTTTGAGAGGTGCAAATCAGTGTTGGCTGTGCGAAGGCTGCGCCAGAGATTATGCGTGCGCTTGACGAGAAGTATAAACCAGCCTTTAATGTCCTTGTGCCTTTAAAAAAGATTTTCATGGTATGTTTACTTTCACCGTCTCATTTAGGGTAACTTCTGAGACAAAGAAGTTATATCTCTGAACTTTAATTATAAATCTGTATTAAATTCTGCACTTCCCATCTCCTTTATTCAGGCCGCAATGACTTCTGGGATTTCTCGAGTGAGTTGTGCACTCAATTCTGCATACACGCATCCTCTATCAAGAACACGTCCGGGAACTTTCACATGTCCTCCGTTCTTGCGGTCTTGAGTTTGGATCTGAACTTTGGTTGATGATGATGTTAAATGAGGACGCAAGAATGCTGAAGAGTGCATATTGAGAAACAGTCCAAGTCTTTCAGTCTCTGTTGATGATCTGAATCAGGTGTATTTGGTTATGGAGACATGGAAAATGTGCAGAGCTGGTGGTCCTACAGGAACATGGTTTAGAAACACTGCTGTAAGAGATTGACCACTAAATCTTCACTTTTTCAAAACTCTGACATTGAATTTTAGTTTATTTGGGCGGTGTGTTCTGCCGTGTTTCTGAGACTTCGCTTTCCAAATTAGTTGACGTTCAATGTAATATTGGTTATCTTTTTTACTTTTATGGTAGCAAATACTTTCTTCTGAAATTGAATGGGCAATAGGGCAAAATGTAATTTATTTAAAAACAATTTAGGAGAGACTGTCCTGAGTTCAATCTATTCCTACGTTCCTTTAAACTCTTAAGCTTCGAGAGCTTTGGAAAATTCCTCGCCTCAGTTTTGCCTTCGGTATGTAGGTCTTTTTCTTTGGGGGCGATTGTAGTGGACAAGTTTGAATCCTCATTTGTTATGCCGGCAGCTTGATTTCACCATTATTCCACCCCAGCCAAATCTTTTGCTCCACGTCATGTGGAGCAACAGGAACAGATGCTTTTGAGGGCTTTTCAGTTCAGCTCAGATCCAGATTATTATGAGGCTTTGGCGTGTGTCTGCGCATGAGTTTGCCTTGTAGTCGTCGCTCTTGCGCGCACATTTCTGCTCACCTGCAGCCGCTGAAACATCTGTCTCCAAATCCCCTTTTAAGGCATTCAGTTGAGTTTTCCAGAGAGCACCTCAAGCTATTTTTATGTTATGGTATTTTTAAGTGTGGTGTAATCGGTTGATACTGATGTGATTCTCTTAATCTGTTTACAAAACATCTAACCAGTCATATTAAACAGTAAATTGGTTTGAAGTGAGTTTTGTATTAACCAATATTTACATTTTTAATTGAACCAAATCAACACATTTAACAATTGATGCAGTTTGGTATTCTTTTATTTCAAATGATTTAACAAAAAGCTTGATGCAGGTTTTGATTTCGGTCAAATGGCATTTTAAAGAACTGACTGTAAATTGAATACGAGTTTCTATGACATGATACTCTAGTGAAGGCCATGTTGTATTGGTTATTTTGTTTACATTGTCAGTCAACCATTATGTTTTACAATTTTCACATGACAAATTTACAATTTACATAAAAAAAAAAGATTTTTATTTGTAAATTTAACAATTGCCTATTTGCTTTAAATGGCTTGCATCATTAAAGCAGTTTAGGGTCACAACATTTGCATTCATATTTTATAAAATTACACATTTTATTTGAGTAATAAGGGTGCGTTGACACCAGATGTGGGTGAAGCGTCAAGCACGAGGGATTAACATGTTAAGTCAATGCAAAGATGCGAATGGAGATCCTGCGACGTGATTCCCGCGAGTTAAGCGTTTGACGTGATTAACATGCGAATCACTCGAGTTGGAAAATCTCAACTTTATCAGCCATTCACGCTGCGTTAACCAATCAGGAGCTTACTTTTGTATGGGCAGGGTTATGACGTAGTGTCATATGTTAGTAACAATAGCTCTGTTTTTTTTTTTTTTACTCTATACTGATTTAAGAGCCAATCACACAGCAGAAATGTGCAACAATGGGAATCTAAAAGTGCGTTTGTATTAGAGATGCCCCGAATTTTCGGTCACCGAAAATTAATCAGCCGAAAATGTCATGCCATTTAATGGACCATCTAATTTTTGTGGCTTCAGTCGTTTTTGGGGTACTCCTTTTTTAAATCTGGAAGCGTTAACAACTAGTATCGAAATGTTTATTATTATCGTTCAATATGGAAAACAATTATCGAGATTCGCCATATCCATATCGCCCAGCCCTGCCCATGATGCGAATCCGCGTCTATTGTGAAGTGAATTTTGACGCCCGAATAAAGCGAGTCTATTTACTGGCGGTTATTCGCACATGCCGGTGTCTGGTGTGAACACAAATTTCTTCAAATGACTGATTGTTTCTTTAAAATGCTATTTAATGATTAATGCAATTTTGTGATGATTCTGTTTATGCAAGTTTGATTTTTGTTTCAATAAATGTGCTTTGAATTAATTTAATTCTACACTAAAAGAATGTGTAATTTGCCAGTTTACTGTTGTGATTCATGTGTTTTTTAATGTAGTTTACTTATACACTATATTGTTAGGCCTGTCACGATATCAATTCTTGTTATACAATATATTGGACCACAATTTATTGCAACTACCAATATTATTGTTTTAAAATCAGTTTATTGCCACTCATTATATAATGCAAGTATGAACATAATAGCATCATAATGGAAGTACACTGTTTCAAAGAGAAGGTAATATTTTATTTTTAAGAATGTTTAATATATTTATAGCAATTTTGATATTTAGGCATTGAAATTAGAATGTGACAATACACATATCGTAAACAAATAAATAAATTAAACGTAAACAAAAACTGCAAGGTACCAAACTCTAGGAAAATAGTAACATGTTTAACAAAGTGAATTTAGAGCACAGATGTTAGGCAGCCACATAAAAATATACTATAGTAATTTATAAATTAAATACTACACTACAGTTTAACCATACTGACACCTTCAATAGAGATTAGATGAGATGAGAGGCCGTGCACTCAGCTAAAATGTTGCTGACATTGGTTTTTAAGTATAGGCGATTATATATTGCATCTCCAAAAACTATTGAGGTCATGTCCATGTGTTGTGCGATAAGCCAATATATTGATTATTGTGACAGACCTATATATTGTTTCAAATTACTCCAAATGTCAATAAAAATGACGTTATTAGACTTTATTAGACTAATTGCGTATATTAAGTGAAAAGAACACTAGAATCATAAGCTACTGGGAAGTTACAGAGAGTTGATTTCAAATTCTGCAACTTTAAGTGTTGTTGAATACATTTTATATTTGAAAAGCATTCTTCTGCTTTGCATGTAGTCTAATGCATTTGTTTTGTTTCTTTCAGTCGTTTACACTGACCAGAAAGAGGATTGTGCACTACACCAGCTTTGACCAGCGCAAAAGGGCTAATGCCGCAGTGCTGATCGGTGCTTATGCTGTGAGTATCCCTCTGTCCTCTATTAATTACTTTCGCCGGTCTCAAGGATTCACACCCAGGGCAGAATCTCTCACTGCTCTGCAAATGAGCCACTCAGCTGTATCCGTCCAAACCAACAGTCCTCCCACATCGCAGCGTCGACAGCAGAATTCATACAGAGTCTTGTCGGATGTTTGCCAGCGTCCTCATTCCAGCCTCCCCCTCAGAGAGCGACAGACTGCTGACTGACTGGAACATCCCCCGCGTTGTGGCGGCATAATAACTCCATCCTCGACTGGCTCGCGTGCCTGTTTGCCCTGTTCCCCTGCATTCATTCATGTAGCCCACCACGTACACAGCGGCCCTTGTAAAACACTGTGACTGCATGAGCTGATTGCGCCATTGGACATCTACACTCTCTTCCTGTTCTGGCGCTCTGTGTGGGCAGATTTATACCTCAGATGGCACTTGAAAAGCACAGGTGCCAACTATAATGTGGGTCAGTGTACTGTTCTGATAAGCCTTGTAAAACGTTTTTTTTTTTGCGGGGTCATACATTTATTTCAATATAGGCAATAAAAAAGATCTTAAATGACGGAAAACTATTTCGCCAAGTCAAATTTAAGATCTTTAAGACCTTTATGAATGGAATTTTCAATCCATGTCACAAATAAGTTGCAAAACGGGTGTCCACGGGTGTCCAAACTCGATCCTGGAGGGCCGGTGTCCTGCGTAGTTTAGCTCCGACTTCCTTCAACACACCTCCCTGGAAGTTTCTAGTATACTTGGAAAGATCTTGATTAGCTCGTTCAGGTGTGTTTAATTGGAGTTGGAACTAAAATATGCAGGACACCGGCCCTCCTGGACCAAGTTTGGACACCCCTGGTTTAGACTCTCTGTACGTAAACACTGATGTTAAAGCATTTAGTTTATGTAACCCCACCTGCGTTCTCTTTCAGTAGCTGTGCTCGAGACTACTAAAAGCCTTAAAGTCATAAGGCATCTTAGTCTTTATCACTGAGAAACCAGTGTTGACATGGATCACTTTGCTTTTAAGTGTTGTTCCGTTGAAAATTACAAGTAAATGCTACACAATGTGACATCATATCAGTATTTGTGGTCTCGGGCCTCGTTCACACTAATATGTTTTTAGTTTTAAAACACACAAGTTTTGCTACAGTTACACCATCAGTCCATACTATGCTGGAGGTTTCAAGCGCTGAAAACTGAGCTTTTTAAAAGGGCTTATGACATTTTAAAATGTTGCTGCTCCATGTTAGTGTGGATGAGGGAAAACGGAGATATTTAAAAATGGAGGCGGGGCTGCAGACATTCGCCCATCTGATTGTGGCTTTTTCTCAATATTAAGTAGCCTACACAGAGTTCAGTCTTGCTTCCTCTCCTTGTAAGCTCAGACTTTTCAAGTTTGAGATGGAAAACAAACTCCCCTCTCTTTTGCTGAATATCAATTTTAATAATCAATAATGACCATTATAGAAGTATTATAACGTAACGTACTATAAGTTTATGCAATATCGGAAATGAAAGCTAGCAATCAGTCAAATGTGCAGAATCAGTGTACGTGGTTACATTAATTAATATATTACTTCTCTCTGCGCTCAGCCAAAATGTGTTACCTGAGAGCAAGTATTAGATTCAAAAGACCAAAGTCGTGGAATATGTTGTTAGAAATAGACAACAAGATGAATTAAATATCACGTTTAACAAATATAGTGAGATTGGATCCAGTGGTAGGCTCTTGATGAACAGTCGGACATGCACAGCTCTCATCTGGGTAGATGTCTTCAAAGCACCTGCTGACTGCCTAGAGCTCAGACGCATGCCAGAGTGTGTGTGTGTGAGTGTGGTTACGTGATGTGCGTTTTTAATGGTATAGTGTGGATAGAGAGTTGTTCTGAAACACAAGTGTGGTCGGCACCAGTGGTGTAGTGGTTAGTGCGTTGACGCATGTACTCCGGTGCTCCCGGTGACCCAAGTTCGATTCCCGCCTCGAGGTTCTATGCCGATCATTCCCTTCTCTCTGCTCCCCACACTTTCCTGTCTATATTCTCTACTACCCTGTCGATTAAAGGTGAAAACCCCCCAAAAATAATTATTAAAAAAAAGAAACACAAGTGTGGACGCGGATTGTTTTCATTGTAAATGCCATTTTAAAACTTATTGGTGTAAACGGGGCCTCAGTTGTGCTTTTTACACTAAAAACAGATTTCATTATTGAAAATAATGGCAACCCCCGTAGTCCAAATGTTTTTTCTTACTACATATTTTACAAAGAGGCATTGTTTACATTTCATCAAGACATACATACATAATTTATACCTAGGTTTCTCTGTGTAAAAACAATGCAATTTATGATTTTTTTTTGGCATCAATTTACTTATTGTCTTTGTTGGAGATTTACCGCATTTGCATTTAACACCTGCTCCAACAGTACTTTACAATTGTTTTTTTTTCTGGTGTTGTAGTTTTTCTTTCACTAATCCAAATATAGATTGTGATCTAGGTTTTAAATTTAATTCCTAACAGTCTTAATGTCTTAAGTCTTAAACCTGCAAAAAAACACTAAACAGGGTCACGGCACCAATTCTTGGTCTCCAATATTTGATTAATCGTTTTATTTTTAAATCGCATGCACAGCATTTATTTAGTACATTTGTACTGACAAAGCAGCTCCTGTCTCTCTCGATGAGGTAAGCTCTGGGTGATCGGAACACTTCTGTCCTCATGAATATTGATGGTTTCTAAATGGCAACATGGAAAGGAAGTGGTATGAGAGATGCTTCTCCAGTTTCGTTCAAAGAAGCCATTGTTTACTCGTTTCTTCTTAATTCACAATCTGAAATACAAGAGAACTGAAAGGGCAGGTAGTGTTATACAAAATCAGCATGGGAACTTATGTTCCCTTGCTTTCCATTGGAAGAGGGCCATGATGAGTTATAATCTGCCTTTTGCATAATCTGACTTTGGACTGTTGTGATGCTGTGGCTGTGAGCCATCATAAATCCACTCTTTGGATTTGTTCCATGTCCATAGAAATATTTATTTTGTTATTTTTATTCAGCTCTGCCATCACAAGAATAACTTGCACTTTAAAAGTATATTAAAATAAAGTAAAATATAATAAATCCTGATAAATAATCCACAATAAATCTGTCCTAAATCCTAATTATCTTGCAAGTGCTTCTCAAAGTTGATGCACTTCCTTGAAATCCATCTACGAAGAATGGTAACGTTTACCCTTTCAGTCTAAATTTAGTCTGAACCCTGATCCTGGTCTTAATATAGTTGTCTTAAATGGAACTCATTTTAGCTACCTTCAAAAACCAAACCTCTTGAGACGTGAGGATTCTCTCCCATAAACTCAGTAATGTGGACCTCTCATACATGTGTATATATATATATATAGATTTAGATTTCTCTCGTATCCTACTGTAATCATCTCCAAAGTCCATAGAACCACCATTTTGTTTCACTTAGGCTTTGGTTTTGTCAGTCTTTGTGTGCGTTAAATGAGTTTATCTTCCTGCTCTTACAGTGAATCTACTGTAAGTAGGTTTTTATTGATCCAGCCTTGTGTGGGATGTTCTCCTCTGGCAAGCGCAGATGTTCGCTGCTGATCTGCCCTGCAGTAAACGACCTAGTTTTATCATTTGCAGGAGATTATTTGTGCTGGTTGAACAGCTGGGCCAAGATCTTCTATCGTTTCTCTGGGTCACACGGGACAGTAGGGCGCAACGCAAACAAACAAGCACTGACCCTTCTCACGGGACTGAACTTAATCTGCTGAACTCTTCAGCTAATTGTTCGGCTGGTGCATATTTCATGAGTTCCTGCACAAATGATAACGCTCTGAACAAATACAGCCTTCACAAACAATCACTTGACCTTTCCTAGTTCATCTTTTATGCTGTCAAGTCCTGGAGGTCTTAAAAGATTTGTCCGCCTCGGTGGTGAGGTCAGAAATTTTAATGTAAGTGGACCTGTCGAAGTAGTAGAGATGGTCAGTATCGATTAGTTAGTGAAGAATTTTGCCTGAATCTGTGCTGTCTGGCTATATTAATGAAATGCATATTTATATTAACAGTAGAGCCCACACATTTTTTGTCCACTTATACAAAAACACAAACAAGAAATCATAATGCATGTACAACAAACACTATGTAAGCATTTCTGAAAAAAACTAGAAAATTGTAATTCAAAAATAATGTTTAAGAAATTTCAAGTTTTCGAAATTCAAAACATTAAAAACAGGGCCTCAAAGCATTTTTTTCATATCCCATTTCAATAAACAGTGAATTTGAACCATTTTACGAGCTGTCGACAAATGGTGGAAAAATATGCACATGCCCAGTGAACGGGAGTAGTTGTTTATTATGCGTTTTACACTGTGTAGTGTGAATGGAGATTTTGCAAATTTTGCCAGGATGCCAGGGTTAAACTCCTACTCTATATCGAAGGACATCCTGGGATTTTTAACGACCACATACTTTGGTCAGGACCTTGGTGTAATGTCCCATCTAAAAGACGATGCTCACGGAGCTGTATAGAGTCCCCATCAATATACTGGGGCATTAGGACCCACACAGACCACAGGTTGAGCATCCCCTGCTGGTCTCACTAACACCACTTCTGGCAGCAACCTAGTTTTCCCATGTGGTCTCCCATTCAGGTACTGACCGGCACAGCCCTGCTTACCTTCAGTGGGCGACCATGTGAGAGATGCAGAGAGCTAGCTGCTGGCTAATTATTTGACCTTTTTTTTTTTTTTTATTAATTAATATTTTATTTATTTTATTTTAATTAATTCCCAGGTTCTATTGGTTACAATTGCCAAATTTTGTGAGCGCTCCCACTTGGCCCCACCCTGATCCAATTTTGACCATTTTTTTTATTGAACGTGTACATGCGCATCATTAAAGAGAGTGACCTATTCAGGACAGGAGATGAAGAATGGGCAATATTTACATGACTTGAGAATCAATTCTGGTATTTCACAAATGCTTATTGTTTCGTTAAATTAATACACTTCTTTTTTACATTTGTTTTGGTTGTGTATTAAAGATTGGGTAATCAAATCCAATTATCACGATTGCATGGAAAAGATTGAGTATACCAATCTTCAAAAGTTCTTAATTTGTCTTCTATAGACAAAACAGCAATGCAAATTTAAAACATCATTATTTGTGACACTTATAATTATTGTTTGTTTTGCGCTCTATTTGCATGTGGCTTTTTCTCCTACATACGTTTCTTTTCCATGTTGGCACTGCACTGCTGAAATGTTCACTGAGTGAGCAGAGATCTTATTATAGAGCTCTTTCTATTGGTAAAGTCAAGAGGGATTGACGTGGATGACTGCTAAAACTCGTCGCTTCAGCAACTCTCTCTGTGTGTGACTGCCGCACTGTGCCGTGACAAGTCGTCCCAACTTGAGAAAGGGCCCCATTGTGCTGAGCCACGGCATCTCATCTGAGTGACACATTCTGGCCGGACATCACTTTCCCGAAAGTGCATTTGTGCATGGGATAAAGAGCAACACTAACAGGCATAGGAAAAAGGTTTGAATGGACCAGTTGGGAAGTAGTGATGTCCGATTTGTGTACTAATTGTACTGGAAGTTGAATTGTGAATGACTCTCATTTTGCTCAAGCTTACAGTATTAGACCATGCCATTTTTTTGGACTTGGAATGATTGAATATGGCAAAAGTGTATAACATGTGTAAGGGACAAAAAAGTACAGAAATATTAAGTCGGCCTTTTATTTTTCTATTAGCCAGTGGATTTAGATTTAGTCAGTGGGAATGTGTGTTTGAATGAGAGGCCGTTTCTCAATATGCGTTCTTGTTTGTACTTGTGTCCTCGTGAAATTCATCAACCATCGTCGAAGTACTGTTCCAATTCTAAGTTCACATCTTGTCAAGTACAGATAAAATTCCCGAATGTGTATTTGCTCCTCCCCTTTTGTCACGGACGCATCGAGAGGTGACTTGTGCAAGATGTCCCTACTGCAGTCCACAGCTTGATGACAAAGGCGATTGTCAACTACGTAGCGGACCTTGTACTAAGGTAACGCCCATGCTAGTGTGACGGTTGGGTTTAGGGTAGCGGGAGGTGCAGGCAATCGTCAACTTGCACCGCCCACTAAGGTACCACCCATGCTACTGTGATGATTGGGTTTAGGGTAGGGGGAGGTGTAGGTGATCGTCAACTATGGAAGAGACCTTTTACCGTCAACTAAGGTAGCGCCCATGCTGCTGTGACGGTTGGGTTTAGGGTAGGGGGAGGTATAGATAATCATCAACTTGGATCGTCAACTTGTACCGCCCAATAAGGTAGTGCCCATATTACTGTGACGGTTGGGTTTAGGGTAGGGGGAGGTGTGGGTGATTGTCAACTACGTAGTGGACCTGGTCAGCTATGTCATCAAGCTGCAGCAAAGACTGTCTCAACTTGTGAAGCACAGGTATCCCAGAATGCATTGCAGCCCACCAGCGAAAGCTAATAGTTGAGGAGAAAACCTGCACAATTTTAAAAGTACTTTTTTGCTGTGTCACAAAATGAAGTTTAAAGAGTTTTTCAGGCGAGAATGTAGTTGTTCTGAAGTCGAATCAGCAGTTTATTCACCAAGAAAGCAGACTCTGACCCCCAGCCTTCTTCATACATACCTGTGTGTACTCTGCTGAAAATTCCTACTTTTGGCAGTTATGTCCTTGTTTCACTTGTAATTAACATATGTAAATTGTGCTGGAGCACTGATATTGTTCAATTTTTTTTCCCTTTGTCTCAGGTGATTTACCTGAAGAAAACACCAGAAGAAGCCTACAGAGCCCTGATCTCCGGCTCCAATGCCTCTTATCTTCCTTTCAGGTACGACTTATCCACATCATCTGCAGTGTTTGCAAAAGGATGCTAATATTGTCTCATTTCTTCCTCTCTTTTCGCCCCGTTGCATGCTGCCCTCTAATCTGATTTTGCATGAAATGTTGTCTCTTGTGGCTCACAGGGTTTTTAATGCGATTAAACTTTTTTTTTTGGCTAGATAAATAAACAGGGAAAGTGGAAAAACAGCATGGCCATGTTTTAGCCGACATCTATATCGTGATGCTCGTAATTGCAGCAGGGTTAGATTATCGTGCTCCTACCGCTCGACATCTCTGCCATTTGATTTGGGATTATAGAGTACAGCCGGGTCAGTGCACTCATGTAATCCCTTTTCTTGAGCTGAATTCTGGACTCTGTTCCAGACCTTTGCAAAAGGACAGGAAGATAAAACATTCAAGCTGATTGGCATACGTAAAGCTGAGTTGGCCTTGAGTGGGAGGAAAACCATCTGTGACAGGTTCTTGACTCAGTGCGATTGGTGTGTATAGTGGTCTAGTAATCTGCTCTGTCTGCTTCGTGAATGGGATTGTTTGAATGGGTCGACTTGTTGGCTAATAGTGTTGGCATTTTAAAATGAGAGTAATTCATTTGTATTCTTTTTATTGGCGGGTGTTACTACTGGGCTTGAATTGCTAGTCCTTTGTGGTAGTTTATTAGTAGTGCTGCCATACGCTATAATAAACAAATGGGTAGGATTGCCATGGGTGATGGGAGAAAATGCCAAAGTAGTGAAATCATTGCCTGGTAGTTTACATGCATGCTTTGGTGTAGCTAACAACATTTTCCACCCACTTGCCCCATTAGATGCCAGTCGTGCTTCCAAGACGCCCCCTGCTGTATTTCAAATGATGAATAATTCCCATGGAGATATTATTGTCATCAAAAGAACATTATCCTTTCTCCTTTAAAATGACTCTCTTGCACTGAAATCACACGCATACCAGACGAGTAATGTCATTACTTTGGTGCCATAAACTGTAGAATATTCAAATCATTGAGTCTGCATGAGGGAAAAAATAGGCTAGAAGACAGGGAGTGCTTTTTGTAGGCTATGCTTTTATTTTATAGTGTAATATAGTTTTGTTTTTAATGTACAAGTTTTCAATGACATCGCTGACCTGTATAGCCAAAAATAACTTAATGTTTTTGTTCTAAGTAAAATACGTGCAAGATTAAATAACTTACGATTCCTACTGGATATTGCAGCCTGTTTATCAACAGAATATGCAGTCAAACCTACATGGAAGTTGCACTACTCACTACTGTCCCAATGTGCTGACACTTTATTTATTTTAAATAATTTCATGGCACATGCGTGAAGTACAAAGCTTTAGTTTTCATAATAGATATTCAAAATTGCATAAAAATACAGCATTCGTTTGGTTGCATAGCCCTCGCAGTGACTGCCGTCAACGCTAATGCCCACCTCTCAAAAAAATGTAACTAAATGTCACAACGACACAGAGCGCAAGCTCTGTGATTAGACGGGTTGGTAGCGGTGACCAGCGTGGTCGGTGCTGAGAGCCACGTGCCTAATGGATCGATTGTAAACAGATGTTGTGTCCCATGGAGCTACAAATGGAGCCTTTTGTTTTGTGTTTACCTTATGATCAAAGTGTTTGCATGTCCGCCGGTTCCTGCCCCTAAATGAACGAGTTTTAGCTACTTGTACATTAAGGAAGCGTTCAGAAAAAACATAACACCCGCAAAAAAACTAGATCCAGAGGGACATAAACCTACTGCTGAATAGCGTTTCAGAAGTGTTATTGCAGAGCAGCACAAACAGCATGCAGAACTAAATGCATGACTATGCGCAAAGCAGGCGCTGTGGGTCACGGTGATCGCTCAACATATAAGTGTAAATCAGCCTTAAACCACTGTCTGTTGTCTATAACAAAATTATAGCTATAATTTGTTGTATTTTTATTCTATATTTAACTGTGTATTTACTATATACAACTTTTCTAGTATATAGATATATTTTACTATGTAGCTACTTATTTTTAATATTATGATAAAGCACTTTGACAAATAAAGTGGTATTTATGCTTATGATTTGTGATTTAAATGTATTTATTTTATTCATGTTTTAGTCAAACTGTATACTTTCACTGGTATTTTCACAGAATACTTAAACGTTGGTACCGTGACAGCCCTACCATAAAGTATTATTCATTATTAAGACGTTGGTATTCAAGGTTCGCCAATCCTTTTGGCTGTTTGTCACCACCAGATGAGATTTGACCCCTCAGATCTGTTCTACCTATTTACTGACCCAGAAACACAAAGTCTGAAAGTTCACCCAGGTCGAGCACATTGCTGAAGATTGTTATGCGCGCATATATAACGAGCGACACAAAGAAAGATGGTGACCCATGGCCTCACTGAACAGAAACTCATTGTTGAAGTGGACTCTAGTTGGCTGATTTGGAGCCGTATACATTGGGTAGTGAAGAGGCCAGCATTTTTGAATCCGAGATCTTGAGTGGACTCCCAGGGCTATGAGATGATTGTTTATGAATTTATGAAGCAGGCCATGTGCATGTACTATCTGAGATGTGCAGTAAGTGCTTCCGGTATAGATTAGCTCTGGACTTCAAACTGTTGGGAACCATCATTCAGGACACGGCAGATTGACAGGAAACTGGAGATTGACACTGCAATTATTAGAGCTTTTCCCAGGAGGTCAGAATCACCCATTTGAGTTCTTCATAACACATTCATGTCCTCAAGGAAAAAATGTTTTGCTAATTGATTGTCTTGGTCTGTGACGCATTTAAACAAATAAAGGGGTTACTGGAGTTACCCATGGGATGATTATTGACCAACAGTTGTTGTTTTTTCACTCTGTGGGTATTACTTAATGTTTTTACACGTTGAGAGATTAACCTTTTATCTACTTTGTGAGTACTAAAAAAAAAAAAAAAGCTGACACATTGACTTTTAATATTATAAATATTCAAAAAAAGTTTAGTTAATAATACATTGTATGTGGTATTTCTCTAATATTTAATCTTGAAAAGTTAAAAAGCACCTTTTCATCACAAAACTGAGATTGACCTAGTTTATAAAACCTTAACTGCTTTAGGCTTTCCTTGGGCCTGTCTGAACTTGTAGTGACGCAGCCATTAATCTTGGCCATAACATCTTATCTTCACTGGCATCTAGACTAGTCATTGTCATGTTTTAATCCTGCAATTTGCATCTAATAATAAATCTTTAAACATGAACAGTACACACAGGATTTTGAGATCTGGCCAAGTAAAGTAAAATTACCAAGAAAGAAATCCGCTAGTGCCTAAAACCATTCATTGTGTATAATATTCTGTGGTATGTTTACTAGATGTGCTTCCTATGGCACTTCTTTCACATTGTTTGTTGTCCTGTCCATCTTGAAGGTTAATTGGGCCTTTGTTTCTCCACAAAGATGAGATTGTTAGCAGTGCCGTAGCTGCGCATGGGAAGAAAAGCGCTTTGTCAGTGCACCCCCCTACCACTTGGCTGCTGTAGCCTTGCCACTCATGGCGATAAACAGTGGTTATGTAATCCCTTGCAATTGGTTAATTCAGAACGCAAATAGTTGTGTTGTCTGTGAGAGGGAAGGGGGTCCTGATGGGAAACGATGAATGGACCATATGATTCAATAAAAAGGAACTCCGTCAAAAAAATGAAGAAAAAAATAATAGTTAATATACTAATATATATATATATTAGCTAAGTTCATCTAAAAGGATCTCTCCTCAGTCACTTGGGATTCCAACTTTATTAATGTATTTTTAGCTGCAAACCTGACCTTTGGTTGATCCATTCTGAATCACAATGACAAGACGGTAGCCCAACATCTAGGGCATTCTTTAAATGCACACTTTTGATCCATCTTGTGTAAGCAAAAGCTTGCTATCCTGCCAAAATCTTGCTTAGGCCACAAGTCTTTCTTGGAAAGAAACTCTCAAAACAAACAAAAGTTTCCACCCGAAGACGGAATGCACAACATGACCTGATATTGTGGTCTTGAAGCAATATATTTTTAGGATGACATTTGAAGTAACCTGAAAGTTGAGATTGTTTGAAGGCTGTGCAATCTCCATTCAAGTGAACTGATGTGGCTTTGTTACTTGGTGCACATTTGGAGACAGTACTGTAGTGACCCAGACAGAGAGCCTCAGGATTTGGTGGACAATTCCGACCTTGGCATTATGTAAAAATCTTTCTTTCCCTGTCTGCACAAATAATTGGCATTCTCAAGAGGAAATCTTTGGAGGGGATAAGCAAGTCCTACTCTGACCTGTATGGCAAGATATAGTTTGTTTTCTTTGAGTCCAGTTGACCTGAACCTGCTCACCAAGTATAGGCCAAACTAATCCAGATAAAGCATGATAGAGAAATAGTCTTTTGGGTCTCATTGAGGAACTCCACACCCTGTCCTGTACAAGCAAGGGTGGGTTTCTCTTCTGAGAGTTAAAGAGTTTCCTGTTTCTTTAAAGTTTCACTTGTGCATGTTTATGCCAAATGTAGTTTGCTTGCCTCATGTATTCCTTCCACATTTGATCACTGATTACCTCATCAAGACCTTACACACAATCGTGTCCTGTCTGTTTTCTCATCATGGCTAGGAGTGACTAACAAAGTCCAATCCAAATTCCTCCATTGAGGCTTCTGATTTGCTCTGTCACTTCAACTTGAAGTAAGCTTTGCTGTCCTGCCAAGAAGCTTTTAGACTTATTAAATCATATTTGCAGCATGAAGCTACCCGGCCTACTAAATCTCTGAGGAACTTTGACCCCGTATGATTACAGAAGCCACTGTCATAGCTGTAAATCTGTATCTACTAAAACAAATCATGCCTGTGGTAGTGATTGCATAACATTACTAATGTGCTGCTTGAGGTTTTGGCATCTGTACGCTTGTTCTGCTTTGCCTCCTCTAGAGTGCTCACCCAGGACACACCCTGTGCTTAGTAGCTCTGCTTATCCCTGCCTTTTGAATCCAGCCTAAGACTGTAAAAAGCAGATTTATATGTGAAAGCTGTGACCAGCCCTCTTTAATACCTTCTTTTTTTGACAAAAATAATTGCAGTAGATCCGTTCATCTGCCTCCTATGGGAACAGCTCTTGAACCTCTGTTATTGCATGTCTTCAGTGCAAGTCATATTGTGTAGTCTAGTGATTTTAATTTTGGGCTGATATAAAGGAGTTCCAGATGAATCCAATGTGCCCTTGTGCTAGGCACTTGACCTTTGTTACTTTTTTAGGATGTGGACTGTCCTCATAGTCCATTTCAGTTATTGCATTGTGGGCTACTTGCAATGCATTGGAAGCCTCTACCAAATAACCCATTAGCAAATTAAAAGTGGATGAAGATGGACCGTTTTAAATGAGGTTTTTCTATCTCCTGGCCTCCAGTCAGAGAGGTGAGACATTACATAATCCTCAGGATGTTAGTCCATAATTGCTACTGGTGAGCTGCGGTGTTTCTACAGCCAAATCGATTGGCTCAACATTCGTCTGTACTGTGGGAAGGAAGATGAATGAGCCTGTGGCTGGTGGGAAAGGCTCCAGCTGTTTCTTCTAAACAAATCTTGGCTCTTGCTGTCAGTACTGGGTACAGATAATTATGTGCACAGAAAATGTTCTTCTACAAAGCTCTATTGTAAATATGCCTTTGTATTGTCATTTTTTTCAAATATAGATTTAAGAGATTGCAGTGCTTCTGTTTGTCATTTTTTTTGTGGGTGCATGGGTGTCCAATTCTGCTCCCAAAGGGCCAACACCCTGCAGATTATAGCTCCAACCCTAATAAAGCACACAAAGCAGCTAATCAAGGTCTTGAGTCTTGGTAAAAACTTCCAGAACATGTATTTGAGTTCTAGTGGCCCATCAGGACATCAAGAACATCATTAACACACTTGACCTCAAGCAGGGCTAGGCAAGTTTGGTTTTGGAGTGTTTTTTTGGAACTCGTCTGCTTGTAGATTTCTAGTAACATATACCTTATACCTTCATTCACTATTGCTTACATTAGCACTGGAAAGGATGCTGTCTTACTGGATAATAAATCCCTCAGACAGATACGATTTTAAAGCACTTGCTCAGAGCCTGTGGTTTAGTTATTTGGCACTTAGCAAACTGTCTATTAGTAATGAAACAAAGTATTTTGATGGTGTATTTTGATTGTCTATTGTCAGTCATTTATAGAAACGTAACTAATAGTTTATTTCGAAACCTTAACTGATAGGATTCCGCTATGGATACCATCTTGTGGTGAAATGTAGAAATTCATATGATACACAAACTTTGACATGGGATTATGATTATTCCCTGGCTGTTGAGTGTTTATTCTTGTATTTCTTATGGCTGGTGGTCTGAGAGCTGACAAATTTCATTGTAGTATTATTATTATTATTATTATTATTATTATTATTATTATTATTACAGTGACAAAGTTTATCCTTTACGCAAGTTGTGCACTCGTTATTGTGGGATTGCATGAGTGCACTTGTCCACAATGGTTTTCGAACACCACTAGAAATAAACAAGTGTTCGTTCCTCCTCATGGAGACCCACTGTCTTGAATCTTTAGCTCCTACCTTAATGAAACAGTTCAACCAGCTAATCAAGGTTTTACTAGGAATGCTAGAAACTTCCACACAGGTGTGTTGAGGTAAGTTGGAGCTGACCTCTGCAGGACACTGGCTTTCCAAGACCAACTTTGGACACCTCTTTTTTTTAAACATTTATGGTAGCAGCCGCAAGTTGCAGGTTCAAAGCTTACTGTTTTTCCTTGAGAAATGAACTTAATTCTTAATTTATGGTGCCAAAATGTAAGAGTGCAACAGAGCTGCAATACCAACACAATCTCTTGGCAATTCGTAACTTTTTGATTGTCTAAATCATATAAATTCGTTGGATCTAACCTGTACAATTTAGTACGATTTGCTCATCACAATGACGGTTAGGGGCGGGGTTGGGTGCCACGCCTCTTTTTTAAAATTGTACATTTTTGTTCGACTGAACTTGTACAAATTAGCCACAAAACTGAAAAAACGTAAAATACTTAGGTTTTCTCGTGAGATCAGGCTGGCAATACAAGCACATTGAAGAAACCAACCTACTAAGGGCATACTTTCAAAGCCAGATTTAAAAATATTTTTGTCTTCAATCAGTAGACCAATACACAAGACCTCCATCTTCTGGAAGTTACAGGGTATGCATCTGTGAGTACGTGTTGTTTTGTTTGCTTCAGCGGAGCCTGATACTTTCCATTGAGGCACACTGGGATCCTAATGAAAGGATCCCAGCAGAACACTGACCCACTTTTTATGCAACCCAGTCTGCATCATAAACCACATGCATAATGCAAAACTCAATTAAAGCAGACACAAAGGGCCTGTTCTTTGACATGCGTTATGGTCGGTTTTGGTTCCTTTTCGTTTCTGAAGAGGCATTTCATTACAACTTTTCCTTGACCCACTGACATTATTGTAGGTACACAAACAACCCTGAGTTCGATTGACTTGCACATGTGCTCAAAATGGGCCATCTTGTCTATGAACTTGATTTCGCCTTGACCCTGGAGATGTAACCCATCGTGTTGTTGAAAGCCCACATGTACAGACATTTTTACTGTGAGAACACGGATGACAAAAGCTAACACCGTCTTTTCCGTCGCTTTACCTTCACTCCCACATCCAAACACAAAGGCCCTGACCCAGTTACTTGTATTCATGGGCAGGTAATGGTTTACTCCGGATGAAAGCATGCCACCTGAGAGCTGAATCAGTGTCTGTGTTCCTGCTTGTTTGCCCATAACATGACTTTATATTTGTGTTTTTCTTTTTTTTTGTTAATTGCATATTGTGTGAAAACACCCACATAATTTTAATGGTCCTTTTTTAATGTCTTTCAGGGATGCTTCATTTGGAAATTGCACATACAACCTGACGGTTCTCGACTGTTTGCAAGGCATTAGGAAGGTGAGATGTGCATTGTGATACGCATTACAAATGAAAAAAAAATGTGGTTTTGCATAGTGTGTGTGTGTGTGTGTGTGTGTGTGTGTGTGTGTGTATATATATGTATATACACTGGCGATCAAAATTAGAGAACAATTTATAAATAATTGAACAATTCTGAAATAATTTCATCTTCACTGCTCAACAGTTGGAGTTTTTGTCCCATCTATACCATGCTACCAGAACACCTTTTAACCAAAATAACTAAGGCATTTTAACAAAAACCATTATTTTGCAGAAAACACACTGATCAAAATTAGAGAACACTTTCAGATACCTCCCAGTTATTGGTCTTAATCTGGCACCTGGTTGTAATTTCCATGATTATCTGTCAACCCCTATTTAACTATCAGCCTAACTTTCAGTTTCACTGATTCTGCAATGTGGTGGGCCGTTCTAAAGTGACTGAAAACCTCCAGCAGCAGGTTTTCCATATGAAGGCCAAAGCGATGACCCTATCAGCAATAGCAAGACAGGTTGGTCATTCCAAATCTGTGATTTCAAGCATATAGAATCTTTACAACATCACAAACTCATTCAAGTCCCCCAAGAAGGTTGGTCGTCCACGGAAGACAAATACAAGAGAGGACAGGATACTGCGGAGGATCTCGATGGCCAATCGTTTCCACACTGCAGCTGGAATTGCTCTCCAGTTCAGCGCTAAACGGGGTAAAGATCGGTCTCGTCATGCAGTGTCTCGAAGTTTAAGAGCATTTGGACTCAAAGTCCACTCTGCAGTGACCAAACCTCTCATAAGCAGAAAGGATCAAAAGACTAGACTAAGCTTTGCTGAGGTGCATGTTGTGTGGACAGAGGACAGAGCACAACTGGTCCAAAGTTCAATTCAGTGATGAAAGCAAGCTTAATTTATTTGGGTTTGATGGGAAACATTATGTTCGGCGACAAAGACTGAACCCAAAGTGTGTAAAGAAGTTAGTGAAAAGTGGAGGAAGTGTCATGGTTTGGGGTATGTTTTCTGCAACAGGCGTTGAGCCTCTTATACAGCTAAGTGGCAAAGTGAATGCAAATGTTTATCAGAACCTTCTTCAACAACATATGGTTCCTTCCCTGCGTTCATCACCCTATCAGCCAGCAGTTTTCATGCAGGACAATGCTCCATGTCACACAGCAAAATGGGTAAAGCAGTTCCTTGAAACTGAAAACATTGAAATAATGACATGGCCTGCCCAGAGTCCTGAACTCAACCCAATAGAGAACCTCTGTCACCGAACTGTGGAGAAGACTGAAAGAAGAGTGGACCAAAATCACACCAGAGCAGTGTGAGGGACTAGTGCTGTTCTGTGGCTGTCCTGTGGCCGCAAATGTGCTTAAGTCATACAGAGCAGAGGCCTGTACACTTTCTACTAATTGCTGACTGTTGTAACCTTCAGAAAATTTTGTTGTAATCTCTTTCCATGCTACAGTCATTGTTGTTCTCTAATTTTGATCAGTGTGTTTTCTGCAAAATAATGGTTTATGTGGAAATGTCTTCGTTAATTTGGGGAAAAGGTGTTCTGGTAGCATGGTATAGATGGGACAAAAACTCCTTCAACTGTTGAGCAGTGAAGATGAAATTATTTCAGAATTGTTCAATTATTTATAAATTGTTCTCTAATTTTGATCGCCAGTGTATATATATATATATATATATATATATATATATATATATATATATATATATATATATATATATATATATATATATATATATATATATGTGTGTGTGTGTATAAATATGTATTTATATATATATATTTATATATATATATATGTATATGTGTGTGTATATATATGTATTTATATATATATATATTTATATATTTATATATATATATTTATATATTTATATATTTATTTATATTTATTTATTTATTTTTATTTATCTTGTATTTTTTATATAACTAAATAACTATATCAATATAATTCTTATTTATTAGTAGTATAGTCGTATTAATTATCACATTTAAAGAAGAATTTATTTTTTTTTATATTAAGATATTAGTTAATAAAATATTAAAACAAAGCATCTAAAAATTTAAAACAGTATTTATTAATGTCATTTCCATGTTCAAGAAAATATTTCCAGAAACAATAACATATAATGAAGGTAGGAAGAACAAATCTATAATAAATCAACTATAATTATTGTTAAATAATTTATACTGTTAATAAATATACACTATTTTTAGTTTTATAAATTATAAAATGCAACAAAATAATAATATAATATTATTATTATTAAGGAAGACTGCAATATTCTTGTAAAATTATATATTGTACTTAATCTAGAAAAATGTAATATTTAATTCAATTTTAGATTATTAATAACAACAACAATAATCTAAATTTGAATTAAATATATAAACTTTTTCTATATTAATTACAATATATAATCGTACAACTTTATTGCAGTCTTCCTGCAGGAAATATTTAACCGTTTCAGCACTCAAGCATAAACACAATCCTGGATTATACCCATAGATACTAATCAAATGCTCTTTAATCCTCTTTGCACGCTCAACATGAGACTGGAAACTGTACGTTAGCAAGGAACATCTGTGTCTACGTGTTGGAAAAGGTGCTTGAGGGAGGATAAACTGCTGACTGCTTGCATAACACTACAGGTGTCTGCAGTTTGAGCATCTCTCCCATTGTACGGCCTCTGTCTCTGACTGTCTGTCTGTGGGAGTGTGTTCGCTGAAAGACACGCATGACGGCAGCTTTTCTTCTGTCTTGTGTTCAAATATTTTAGGTTCATTTAGCTCAACTCCATTTAGTTTTTTTTTGTTCTCCACAGCAAAAACACACATGAAGCATTCATGAATCCAATTTCAATCACTTCAGTGTATGTTCTGAATGAAACCTTTGAGATTCAGAATGGATCTCATTCTCTCATTCTAGGCTTTTCTGTTTAGAGTTGTTAGACTGGCTGGCAGGTAAACAATGCTCACGTGAGTTCGTGATTTGCATTTGTTTTTTTGCGGGTTTCCTCAGCAACACGTCTGTAGGTATCGGTGTGTCTTCATATCAATGCACTGGAAAAACTTGTTGAACGTAGAGAGTATAGATTCCTGAGTGCATTCTTACATGCCAGTCTTTCAGCAACATCTTTCAGTTGCTTAACCTGTTTGTTTTCTTACAGTTTTTAGTACGTTAATTTTACTCCATAGACCTTCCTAACATAAAACTTCATGACTCATTTGACGTTATGTTGGTTAAAGAAGGTTTTATATTTGGTCTCAATTTATTTGTGTGTGTGTTATTTGTAAGATTGCGTAAAAATGCTCAATGGAAACAACAAAATGAGCATACATTTTGGAAAATTTACACCTCTTATATCATGATGTACAAGCAGGAAGTACAGAAACTGGAGGACTTTCTGTAGTAAACTGAAGCACATGGCTGCTTTTGTCTCCCACATTAAAACTTATTTCTTGATCGAAGTTCAGGAAAGCAGAAAATGTGATAATATAACTTCAGAGGGTACTGTTGTGGCTGGGGAACAAGGAGATTGTAATGGCGGACAAGAGGAAAACAAGAAACTAGCAACAGTATTTGATAAAATTGCTGTCATCTGAGCAGACATAAAGATGATGGCCACGGAGAGGAAGTCAGAGAACATTGAGACCATTTAGAAAGAGAATTGGTGGATTTTCAAAAGGAAATAAACTAAATTACCACCGATCTAAAAACTGCAACTGACAGAGGAAGTACAGAAACTGATCTGTCATGTACCAAAAGCCAACACCTTTAGAGCTTCCTAGCATTCACACTCTAAGCTAAATGTCATTCCTTGACTTTTCCCTGACATTCACGGACTCAAAAGCTGAATTTCTATAACCTATAATAAACACTGAGCAGACAAAAAGGAAAAAACATCATTAATCGCATGTTTTCACATCGCATATGTTTTGGACATGGTGCTACAGCCTAAATCAAAGCTGGACTGAAAGTTGCATTTCCTTTTTTAATGTAATTTATTGCAGCATCCTCTGTCCGCAAAACTCTGGACATGCCGACTCTTGTGTAATTTGCAGTTTCTTTGAGACAGATGTATGTGACTCCCCTCCGGCTCTAATTAACAGCCTGTTTTAACAGCTCTTTAATTGCATGAGTCACACGCAGCATCTGTGAGTGTGATAAACACCCATGCCTGGTAATGATCTAATCACCACTTCTGCCTCTCTGAGCTGGAGGCGAGGAGTTAATGCCCTATTTGCTGACATGAGAGCAGTCGTTTTGTTTTGGTTAGTTGTTTGGGTTTTCTAATGGTTAAACATCTGGGCTCATAACCAAGAGTTCACAGAGCAGAATCTTAACGGGAAGTTAAAGGGATGGTTCACCTAAATGATGAACACTCTGCCATTTATGCGTACACGAGTTTTTTTTTCTGATCAATTTGTTTTTATTCTGTTGAACGCAAAAGGAGATATTTTGAAGAATGTTGGAAACATGCAACCATTGACAATCTCTCTCTCTCTCTCTCTCTCTCTCTCTCTCTCTCTCTCTCTCTCTCTCTCTCTCTCTCTCTCTCTCTCTCTCTCTCTCTCTCTCTCTCTCTCTCTCTCTCTCTCTCTCTCTCTCTCTCTCTCTCTCTCTCTCTCTCTCTCTCTCTCTCTCTCTCTCTCTCTCTCTCTCTCTCTCTCTCTATATATATATATATATATATATATATACACACATACATACATGCGCGCGCACGCACACACACACTTATATATATATATACTATATATAAGTATTGTGTAATGTCATGAGAGAATGAGAGATTAACGTTTAAGAGGAAAAAAGTAATGTAAATTGTGCGCTTTATTTTTTGAATTTTTAATTTTTTAAAATTTTTTTAAATATAATGTAGCAGTTTTAAGTCACGTTGAGATGGTTTGTGTCTTCTCTCAAATGTGACTTAAAATATTGCAATTTCTTGTATAAAGCTTCATTGTGAACGATATAAACTTGCAATTATAAAAAATAAACCCATTTTCAGAAGCGATCTGATAATTGTAAAGAATTATATTGTTGCAAATTACAATAAATATTTCTTTCTTAATTTATTTTACAGTGCATGTACTAAGTGTTCTTAGAAAGTACTAGGTTATATAAGGTAACTACATGGGTTAAAGTAAGGGTCAGAGCTGGGGAAGCTTTAAGGCTGATTTCTACTTCTGCATCAAGTGATCGACGTGATCCATGCTGCCTGTCTTATGCGTAGCCGTGCATTTGTGCTGTTTGTGTTGCTCTGCAATAACACTTCCAAAACGCTAGCTGGCAGTAGGTTTTCATGTTTCTCTGTGTCGAGTTTCTTTGTGGGTGTTTTTTTTTTGGTTCTTTTCTAAACGTTACCTTAATTTGAAAGTAGCTAAAACTCGCTTGTTCAGAAGGTTGAACCGGCGGGCATGCAACACCTTTAATCATAAGGTAAACACAAAACAACAGTTTCCATCTGGAGCTCCTTCACGGGACTCAACACTTGTAAACGCTTCCTCCAACGGGCTCATGCGGCTCTCGGTCCCACCCACACTGGTCACAGCTACCAAGCCGACCAATCACAGAGCTTGCGATATCCATCATGACATGTAGTTACATTTTTTTTGTGAGGTGTGCGTCGCTGTCAGCCACAATGAGGGCTATGCGACTGCGTGAAGGCTGCACCAGACCATACGCATGCACTTGATGCATAAGTATAAATCAGCCTTTGGGACAGTACCTAGTTATTAACCAGTTTATGTTGTGACTATATACATGCATATTACATACGTTTAAAGGACTGTAAAGAGAAGTGCCATCCTTACAATATTATGTAACTATTATTGATTTATTAATGATTATATACCAATATATTTTCTATAAAATATGAGCCAAAGTAACCACAACCTATTAAACTGTTTAGGCATTACTTTAGGATGCTTTTTTTTACCCACAAGTTTCTAAGTGAAGTGACTTTTTAGTACACTGTTACAGCAACAATCCTTCCTGCAGCATGCTGTGGTCAAGTGTAACAATCGAGGACACAGGTTGTTTATAGATTACCAGGCCACTAGTCTCTGCAATTAGCAGTCCGTTCAGGCTTCAGATTCAGGCCATACTGGTGGTAATTAAGTGCAGCTCATCCACACCGTCCGTTGACACTGCACAAGAGGATTTCTGCAGTAAGCTCTTCGTCCAGTCAGTAGTGGAGGGGAGGAGGGAAGCTGCGCTCATTCGATTAAACCTGACCAGCCCAGGAACAGTTACATAACCACCGGCTGAGAGTTAGACGGCCTGCTGTATCGGATGCACACACATCTGTCAGTACACCCAGACGGAAGAAACAGACACTGCCGCCTATTGTGTGTCTGCTCCTGTGGACTTCAGTGGGACTTGTTTGTGTTGGAGAGCTGCAAAAGGCTCATACCTGAGCACACTCAACTGATTGCTCCATTAGAGTGATGTAACTCTGCCAGCTTTTGATAATCACTCACCTGCTGTGCCCTCTATCAGCACCGATTAGGTTTGATAAAACCATCCATCTCGGGACAGCATGTTTCATGTTTGGATGGGATTAGTGATGAGTCTGTGACTAAAATGTGTTCTAAAGAAAACGTACAGATTTACTGTGTTAACCCTTTCAAGACCCTGGCTTGTCACAGATGAAGTTATTATAGTCAGTCGTCTCTTAACTAGTCCACATCTTAAGGTCGGTGTTGCTTATATGCCAAGTACACAATCACTTTTTGTAATCGGTGTGTTGAATACATGGGAGACGAGTAGAAATAAAGCTCTAAGCAACTCATGCAAGATCCAAATTATGGGTCAGAGCATCTCAAGTAACTTGTGGGTTGGTCAGCAGTGGTGAGAATTTGTGAAGTAGTCCTGGAGGGAACAAACCACAAGTCTCGAGACAGGATGTTGAGCAACCAAGGCAGGGGACACTATCCCCTCTGACACAAGTCACATGCATCACACGGCCTAAAATAACCCGTCAAAAAAAACATTGAAAAAAAACAATGGATGTGTAATCTTTCATTCATTCAATTTCTTTTCGGCTTCCCTTTATTAATCTGGGGTCGCCACAGCGGAACTTATCCAGCATATGTTTTTACGCAGCGGATGCCCTTCCAGCTGCAACCCATCACTGGGAAACATCCATACACACTCATTCACACACATACACTACAGCCAATTTAACTTACCTAATTCACCTATACCGCATGTCTTTGGACTTGTGAGGGAAACCAGAGCACCCGGAGGAAACTCCACACAAAACATGCAAACTCCACACAGAAACACCAACTGACCCAGCGGAGGCTCGAACCAGCGACCTTGCTGTGAGGCGATCTTGCTACCCACTGCACCAGCGTGCAGCCCAGATGTGCAATGTTCAGAACCATTTTTTTTTTAGCATCTCATGGCCAGGTGCATTTTCACCAGAATGCATTGTGTGTGACAAAGTCTGGTGGAAGAAATGTGAAACCCAGGGTCCAGCCATTCCCTACATACATTAGCTGGTGCAGTTGTAGCCTAATGGTCAGAGAGTCCAAATTGTAAGTAATAGGTTACAACCAATAGTTTAACCAACACTACTGCTCTACTACTACACCTCAACGCTACAGCTAAACTACTACACCTCAACGCTACAGCTAAACTACTACACCTCAACGCTACTGCTCAACTTCTACTACACATCAACACTACTACTGCCCAACTACTTTTACACCTCAACACTACTGCTCAACCACTACTACACCTCAACACTACTACCACTACTACTACTACTACTACTACTACTACTACTACTACTACTACTACTACTACTACAACACCTCAACACTACTACTACACATCAGCACTTCTGCTTAACTACTACTACACCTCAACACGACTACTTCTACACATCAACACTACTGCTCAACTACTTCTACACCTTAACACTACTGCTCAACCACTACTACACATTAACACAACTACTACTACTACACATCAACACTACTGCTCAACTACTTCTACACATCAACACTACTGCTCAACCACTACTACACCTTAACACTACTGCTCAACCACTACTACACATTAACACAACTACTACTACACATCAACACTACTGCTCAACTACTTCTACACATCAACACTACTGCTCAACCACTACTACACCTTAACACAACTACTACTACTACTACTACTACTACTACTACTACTACTATACATCAACACTACTGCTCTACTACTACACTTCAACACTACTGCTCAACTACTTCTACACATCAACACTACTGCTCAAGTACTTCTACACATCAACACTACTGCTCAACCACTACTACACCTTAACACAACAACTACTACTACTACACATCAACACTACTGCTCAACCACTACTACACCTTAACACAACTACTACTACTACTACTATACATCAACACTACTGCTCTACTACTACACATCAACACTACTGCTCAACTACTTCTACACATCAACACTACTGCTCAACAACTACTACACCTTAACACTACTACTACTACTACTATACATCAACACTACTGCTCTACTACTACATATCAACAGTACTGCTTAACTACTACCACTAATACACCAACACTACTGCTCTACTACTACTACTACTACTACTACTACTACTACTACTACTACAAATCATCAACACTACTGCTCTACTACTACTACTACTACTACTACTACTACTACAAATCATCAACACTACTGCTCTACTACTACTACTACTACTACTACTACAAATCATCAACGCTACTGCTCTACTACGCATCAACACTACATCTATGGTAGTTATTATTAAGGAGTGAGTAAACAAACAAACAAACCCAAAACTAAACCAAAATCAAAAACCTTGAAGCATTTTTGTCAGAGGCAGATGTGTTCATTTCTACTCGGAGCAGTGGAAACCTAACATTTCAGACTCATCTCTGATTGCTGTTTTTCCCTGCCTAATCGACTCGTGGGCATTTTTCCTTAATCTGCTTCCTCTGCTACTTTTCATTAGGCACCAGACAGACTGCTTCAGCCTCATTAGACTGACTAATTGCTTCAATGTTGTCAGATGGATGTGTACATATGTTTAGTGTGGTGAAAGGAATTTTTAGGGTTTTTTTGAAGGGGAAGTCCACCAGGTTCGATTTGTTGGCATATGACTAATGTTAATGAACTTTTTTTCAGGCCCTTCAGCATGGATTCCTGAACTTCGAGACTTTCGACGTTAACGAATATGAACATTATGAGGTAATGATGCCCCTTTTCACCTCCTCGTTATGAAATGCGACTTGCTCACGCTCATTAGGCAAACCAGCAGGCAATGTTTTACCCAGAATTACATTCATTGCTCCTCAAGCCGGTTACATAATCATGTTTATTCCGTCGGGCCCAAAGACATTTTAACATAATGACAGTCTCGGCTGAATCAATTGGATTTAAATCGCACACATCGTCCAAGTGATTATACGTTACGTACCTGTTTGTAATCCACTACAAAAGTTGTACATCTAGGGTGTTATTTAGACAATTGCTGGAACGATTCACGCCAAATGAGCATTCAATTGATTTGTCCGTTCGAATTATGTAAATTTTCCAGCTTGTGCTAATCAGTCACCCACAGTGCCCTCCACTTTGATGGTGTTACGAGTCTTGTGCAACCCTGCGGTTCAGGACAGCACAGCTCACCGATTATAAAACAAACTCATTCAGCTTGTTTTCATTGTACACTTTTATCATGTCTCCACTCATTTTCGGGGGATTCTCTTGTTTATTTAGCGTGTTGAGAACGGAGATCTGAACTGGATCACCCCAGGCAAACTTCTTGCTTTCAGTGGGCCTCATCCCAAAAGTAAAGTAGAGAACGGTAAGACTGCTTGACAGCTTTTTTTTTTTTTGCAAGTACTTTGTCATGATTTGATGCATTTCATTCGAGTGACAGTAGAGGGCGCTCTTGTTTTAGTAATGAATTCTTGCATCACACACACTTAATATGTTAGGAGAAATGTACTCAGCCAAGGAAGTTAAGGTTTTACCCAAAATTGTAATGCTGCTACTTGCATATAAAATATATTTTGGGGAAAATAGAATTAATTAATAATAACAATTTTATTTATTTATATAAATACATTAAAAAATATACTGTTACATTTATTAAATATACAGTTTCATGATTTACAAATCAATGAACTTTGTAAAATATAAAAAATGTAAAAAATTTTAACCTGAAATTACCTTAAAATTAATTTAAATTCTATGTAATACTAAAATCCCTTTTAATTTTATCATGGGTTAAATGGAGAGGGTATTTAATACTAATATATTTACATGTCCTTTTCAAATAATTATTAAATGCATTGTTTAATATAACACTAAATAGGTAAATTGATAAAACTTTACATAAGTAATGGTGACATACATTTAATAAATCTATATAAATTAAATTAAATATACATATTTAAATTTGCTTTCATATTTATTCAGTATATAAACTATAAAGTGAATCCACTTTTTTTTTGTGCCATAGGTTACCCTCTACATGCGCCTGAGGCGTATTTCCCGTATTTCCGCAAACACAACGTCACGACCATAGTTCGCCTCAACAAGAAGATCTACGATGCCAAGCGCTTCACAGATGCCGGTTTCGACCACTATGACCTGTTCTTTGTGGATGGCAGCACACCCAGTGACATCATCACCCGTCGCTTCCTGCACATCTGCGAGAGCACGGGCGGAGCGGTGGCTGTGCACTGCAAAGGTGAGACGCCACTTAAATCAAAGACATGCAAATGACAGCATAGCCTCGTTGACCTACTTATTTTGCGCTAAAAAGAGGATAATTGACAGCAAAATGGCTTTGTTTTTTCTGCATTCGAGATCAGACTTGGTTTGTTAATGTTATTTACAAACATTAGCTCCTAAAATACATTTGCTCCTATTTCCACCTGCTATTTACATGCGTTTCCTCGGTCATGTTTCTTGTGACCACATGTGTTAAGATTTGTTGAAACTCTTACTTTATCATGGTCTACATCACTTTACCAGGAGTGCTCCATGTGAGATACAAATTTACCAAGCAAATTAAAAGGAGATGGATAGCAACTATGATGCTATACTGTAGCCATTCATGTGTCTGCAACAACATTAGCATTTACATTTTGAAAAGTAATCATATCGAATGTGTTTTCAGCTTCTAGGAGTCAAAATATACAAGCTTAAATAATTTTAGGTCTCGTTTGCATCAGCGTTTACATTTGATACCAGGTGTAAATGGAGGCAAAGTAGTCAAAAGTGGGTTTGCTTAAACAAGTTCACACCGTTTTTTTTTTTTTTAAATATATAATAATCTTTTTCACCTTTATTGATAGGACAGTGCAGGGTTCATATGGTTGTGGAAAACCTGGAAAAGTCATGAAATTTTGACACGGCATTTTCCAGGCCTGGAAAAGTTTTGGAAAAACGGAAAAACCCACAAAGTTTTCGAAAAGTCATGGAAATTCGCTTAACAAATATCTGTATTCTTGAATTAGGGCTGCGTGATATTGAAAAAATCTGACATTACGATATTTTGTCTTCTGTGATATTAATTGTGAACAGGTTTATTGAGATTGATTGGGGGGATTTTGTAAAGGAGTGAAATGTTGAAATGTTCACACAGTCACAGGCCTTAAAGGGACAGTTTAATCAGATTAAAATTTACTCATTATTTACTCACACTTCGCTTGTTTCAATATGATAGGAGTTATTAAATAATTCTTTTTGTGTTCATTGTAAATCAGAAAACTCAAAGTTTGAAACAAGTGAAGGGTGTAATGAAAATGGTAAATAATTTTTGGGTGAACTATCTCTTTAAAAACGCATGCAGATGATAAACGTTTTCTCCATTATGATTAAACTCTATATTAAACTATAATCCCAGCATTGCATATCTTGCGACGTGACTATTGCGGATGCGCACATTGTGATATCGTTGCTGAAACGATATATTGTGCTGCACTTACTTGATTATAGGTTGGTTGTCTTTTTTTCTGTCCTTAGCCAAAAACTTGCTCTCACGTTGTTAGTGCTGTGTAAGCATCATCAAAATCAATATAAAATCAAATGTAAACAAACTAGATTGTTGCGTGTTCTATGATGTGCTGTAATAAATTTGAACGTCATTGTTTTTCTTATTATTTACCATGTATATGTAGACATGAAACATTACGTCATGAAAATGTGCTTGAAAATTCTGGAAAAGTCTTGGAAAAGTATTTTAATTTTAGTAGTAAAAATCTGTATGAAACCTGACAGTGGAGATTTACAGACAGGAAAGTGTGGGGAGCAGAGATGGGGGAAGTATTAGCAAAGGACCTCAAGCCGGGAATCGGACGCTGCGAGCACCTGGGTGCTATGTGTCGACGTACTAACCACTAGGCTATTGGCGCCGACCAGACCCTGTTTACACCTGGGTTTAGAGTTTACCTGTGAATGGGTTGGCCAAAAGGAATCTTAATACCAGGTGGAAATGAGGTCAAAGTAGTCAAAGCCGGACCAGTTCAGATCCAGTTTACACCTGTATAGGTGTGTTTATTTGCTTAATGTTTATTTCAGGTGTAAACTTACTGAAGTATTCAAAAGTGGACAAGCATAAACAAATTAAGACGCAGTTTATTCCTGTATTTAATTTTGTCCACTTGTGATGGGATTAATGAAAATGCACATTAATGTTACGTGTAAATAGACCAAAATGGTCAAAAGTGGACAAACTTGAATCAGTTTAAACCCAGTTTACGTTTAATTTTGTATTTAATTTTGTCCTCTCAAATTATTTTCTGGTGTAAAGTGACTGAATTGGTCAAAAGTTGGCAAGCTTAAAATGTTTTTTACCAGGGGTGGCCAGTCCTGTTCGAGGAGATCTACCTTCCTGCAGAGTTCAACTCCACCCTGATCAAACAGTAGGACCTGAAGGAGCAATTGGTAATTAAAGACAGGTGTGTTTGATCAAGGTTGCAGCTGAACTCTGCAGGAAGGTAGATCTCCAAGAGCAGGATTGGCCACCCCTCATTTAGACCATGTTTAAACATCGAATTAGCATTGTGTACTTGTGTAAACGAGACCCTAAAAACGATCTAACCCTTTTCTGTCCAATCACAGCGGGTTTAGGTCGGACGGGCACTCTGATTGGCTGCTACCTGATGAAGCACTACCGTTTTACATCTGCCGAAGCCATTGCTTGGATCCGCATCTGCAGACCTGGCTCTATTATAGGACCCCAGCAGCATTATCTAGAAGAGTAAGTCCCACAATGCACCACTTTTAGCCTCTCAACGCCTTCTTTTCCTCTATTGTGTTACTTTTACATAACGCAGACAAGTGCTCTAACTTTGGTGTATTTGGAGAGCGGTTTTCAAGTGCGCAGATCTATAAGTTCAACTCATGTTTGCGTTCTGCCTGAGTCATCCAATTCAGGCTTGGAAGTTTGACTTGGCGTTTGTCTATCAATTTCGTGCAGCATATAGCCAGATTGTGGTTCATTGTCATGTGTGAGTTAAAACAGAGCACTGGTCATGCGAAGGTCAGTTCAAGCTAATCTCGCAAGTGTTTTGTTTTGATGCCGCAGTGTAATTTTTGAATGCCCACCACGGGATAGATGAATGTTATCTTCAGGCATATTTTCCTCCTTAGGCCATTGTGAGACGTGTGAGATTCTGTTCCTGCTTGTTGAGCACAAAGTATCCGTTATCTGGCATTGAGTGCATGGTTCAGTCCGAGTGCAGATTTTTTCCTATACAGCTCAATTGTTTATGCAAAACACCATATCTTCAGGACATTGAAGGGGAATTGTTGTCTTTTGTACCTGTACAGGAAGCAGGCCGGTCTCTGGGCTCATGGCGATCTTCACCGGTCCAAACAGCGGCAGTATCAGGACAGATCCGTGCCTCAGCTTATCTCCAGCATGGACAACCTCTCCATCAGCACCTCCATTTTTAAATCCCACAGCTTGGATCGGATGGAGGAGGTGAGGCCTTCAGGGAATTTTTTTTTAAATTATTTTTTATGTATAATAAAAAATGTGATTGTTAAATAAATCATCAAATGATTTATATTGGGCATTACTGTATAGTTTTATATAATTTATTTTATAGTTATTTTATATAAAATTTTAGCCATTTAAGCTCATTTCAAAGTGTTAAAAATGTAAAATTGTACATATTAAATTATTTAAATTTTATTCATGTCAACTATTTAATGATTAACTGCTAAACATATTTGTTTGATACTTAGTATTATGGGAACCATATGAAGTATCATGAAAGAAGTTGATAAGTCTTATATTATTCAAGTAGTTAAGAAAATACTTTATGCCTTTAGCCATATAATCCTGAAGTTAAAGGAATTGTTCATCCAAAAATGAAAGTTACTCCATATTTTAACTTAAAGCCATCCTAGGTGTATGTGACTTTCTTTTTTCAGACTTGCACAATCTGGGTAGTTTTAAATTTAATCCATTCTCTTCTATGCTGTAAAATGGTGTTGGATGGTGGCTCTTATTTTGAAGCTTCCAAAAGTGCATAAATCATTCATTAAACTAACCCATACACCACCAGGGGGTTAGCCCATGTCTTCTGATGTAGGCCTGTGTTTTTTTGTAACAAAAATATTTTGCGTTAGCTACGTTTCCATCCACTTATTTCTATGCGCATTTTGGATGTGCTCGTTAAAAATCGGTTAATGGAAATTAAACAAGATGGAAACAAAATTTTGAAAATGCGCATAAAAACGTATGCGCATAACACTAAGAAACTTTTAATTCGATAAGAAAAGATGCGCATAAACCAGGAAGGAAACACTTTTACCAATCAAATTCCAGTATGCGCATTAAAAAAGGTCATGTGATTTTTGTTATAAGAGATCATGTGGTGATATAAATATGTGTGATTGGACAAACCAGCAGGCTGAGCATGTTGTAAAAAGTCTGAAATGTTGTTTTGATCATTCTAAAATCCCTTAACTATTTTGGTATTAGTGCTACTTTATTATTAATTACCTCTAGAACTGTCAAGAGCGTCTATGCATCGCGTCTTACGCCTTCAAACGCCGCCATGCGTTCATTGCGCGTCAGCATGTCTTCTAAGGAACAAGTCATTTATTAAATAAAGAAACCCAGCTTCTCCTACCGCTGCAAATTCCATTTTTTTCTTTTAATATTTGGTGCCAGATAAAGGAATGACTATTTTTTTATTTATTTATTTATTTTTTTTTACCGCCAACTTATCCAGCATGTTTTTACACAGCGGATGCCCTTCCAGCCGCAACCCATCTCTGGGAAACATCCACACACTCATTCACACTCATACACTACGGACAATTAAGCCTACCCAATTCACCTGTACCGCGTGTCTTTGGACTGTGGGGGAAACCGGAGCACCCGGAGGAAACCCACACGAATGCAGGGAGAACATGCAAACTACACACAGAAACGCCAACTGACCCAGCCTAGGCTCGAATCAGCGCCTCTGCATCGCCCGCTAAATATATATTTTTTTAAAAACACATCGATTCTCTTCGTAAGATTTGACACTTTTAGAAACTTCAAAATAAAAGTCACCATCCAACACCATTATAAAAAATGGAAGAACCAGGATAAAATTTAAAACTACTCCAACTGTTTGTCTGACACGAATCATTCACCCAGAATGGCTTGAGTAAATTATAGGTAATTTTAGTTTTAGGGGAAACCATTACTTTAATATCGGTATTTTACTACTTGGATAGTAAAATAGTTGGATAGTTTTAATGCTTTAGTTGAATACTTTGTCCAAGTTCTAAAAAAAATACAATGACGTTGGTGAGGGTTGAAATTACTGTATAGACCTTTTTCTTAGAACGCAAAATGACCATTACGCTTTGCATGTATGCGCAAGGAGAATGCTAAACTTCCGGTCGGCAGCTGATGCGTATATAAACGGTCACAGTTGGAAAGCTTTAAAATTATAGTTTTACTCTATTTTACTTGCTTTTAATGACTTTGAACTAATACTGTTGTCTATCAGCACCACCTCCTGAACTGATTATTTAAAAAAAAAACCGATTCAGTAGGATGGAAAACAACTGCCGCGAGTCATTTACCCTTACCGTCAGACTGCATCTTTGTGCGGTTTTAATGGAACCTCGCCATCGCTAAAGTCAACAGTTTCTGTCTTTTTTCAAATATATAACCAACCTAAACAAATGTAATTCACCAAAATGTTTGACACACACACACACACACGTCTTATCCCACTGACACATTGATTGAAAGACTGGCACAAAGTGAAAATAGGCGTTTTGAAATGACAGAAAAAACATACCGTGGTAAATACTACACACAAACTAACTAAATGAAACATAAATTGCTCCTGATTAGAATCAACATGCAGAACAGCCAGCAGAGTATCAGTAGCGCATGTTTATTGGTCATTTTTGTAAATTGCATGACTTGCATACCTGTTAAGTTTTATGATAGTAATCTGGTTTGCTCTATAATGCAGTGAAGTGATTGGTGCGTGCGTGCGTGTGTTTGTGTGTGAGTGAATTGAAGAGCCGCTGCGCTAACAGCTGACAGGTCGGGAACACGCGCACACACTGTATTTCTGACGGCAGACACGTGAACTAGGAGAGCGTTTTTCTCTCGCGCTTGAACCACATCTGACAGATCAACGGCTTTAACACACACCTTTCAAAGTTTTGTCACAAAAACACTCCGTAATCCACTCAAAACACTATTGAAACCCACTTTCGGAGCCCAATTACCAGTTGTAAACGCTGTAAACGGAAGTTCTAAACATTCTACCGGAAGGCGCTGGTCGCTATGGCGCCCTCCATGCAGCAGCCAAGAAAAAGGTCTATTCACATTAAGAGAAAGACGCAATGTAAACTACTACATTTAGGTCTCCTCTAACTCTCGACAGAATGATTATGCTGAGAACGATCTCGGTATGACGCAAGGAGACAAACTGCGTGCCTTAAAGGGTCGACGGCAGCCCAGGTCTGCGACCACTGGAGCCATAAGGTAAGACGCCATTCTTTTGTTTTATACGAATGGTTAATTTAAGCACTTGTCATCTTACAGTAGCGCCCCCTCTGGCAGCCCTGAGAATCTTCTTTAAAATTGCGCTTTGAGGACTTTGGTGATGTAACACATTATTTAAAGCCCAAATCTCAACCTGGGCATAAAAAGCGATGCTGGTACAAGACCACTATCACATCATCTATTCAGGTCTCCATATGCGTAGAGTAATGAGTCACATTACATAAATGACCCTCGTTCCGTCCGCTCGTGAATAAGGGGCCTTTTATCACGACTCTTTCAACTTCCATTAGCTTTTAGGTCCGTGAAGAGCTAAATGACGACAGGCCATAGTTAGTGTTTCTAGTCCACTCTTAAATGCAAGACACAGAGCGAAAATAAATACAAAAGAAACCCTGCGCTGGTAAGAGCGCTGATGTACCAGCTGGTTGGCATAGTAACATGGCGCTCTTGTCGTCTCCGAGAGATGTACCTCAGGGTGGGTACATGCTGCTTTTAGATGCTTTTTTTTGCACAACAGGCTTGAATGTGAAATGCAACGCTAGCAATACTGCTTTGCATTGTATACGGCATAATAATTTTCTTTCAAAATGAATCTTGCTTTGAAGTGCACTAGCATGCTACTATTTCTTACTCCACAGTGTAATATGTATATTATGTGCAGTTTTTGTAAACGTAGTATGCAGACAGATTTTTTTTTTAAATGCTTGGTTTGAAGAAGAACACTAGTATGAAACATATTGCACGTATCTGTACTGTGTACTGTTTGCAAAAATGCTAATATTCAGTAAAAATTGCATATTGTGCACTGTTTTTTGTTTTCGATTAGCATAAAAATTATGTATTTTTGGGAAAAAAAAAGTTTAGCGAATGTTGTAGATAACCGGAGTATTTGATAGATACTTAAAATGCACTCTCCATACAGCCCTACAAAGGCAAAGTGCAGTAACTACACATTTTGTCAAAGTTGACTTAGACAAAGAGTCCTGCTTCAGTTTGGTACCATTTTAGAGAAACAAAACTGCTGTCACTAAAAAAAAAAGTTAAAACTTTAAACTAAAAGGCATTTTGTTTAGTTTCAGCGTCTCTGTAGATAAACTGCACTTTGCATTTGTAGACCAGCATACCAATGCAGTGCTTCCCACACATAGACTTTACCTGGGAGGGCCACATATATATAAAGTGAATTTTTTTTACTATTATTATTATTATCCTTTTACTAGGGAAGCTCTGGTTAGGATTTTCGCAGCCGATACAGAGTACCGATTTCTTGTGATGGTAATCGGCCGATACAGAGTACTGATTCTGATGCTTCAAGCTTTATAATGCAGAAAGCACATTTTTAACAGATTATTTAATTACAGAAATATGTTCTTTCACCATTCATTTTGGACTTAAAATAATTTTATAGTTACATAACTATAATTATGGTACTAATTATTTATTTGATAACTGAAAAGAATATTTGTACCAATCAGTTTACAGCATACTGATGCCCTGTTTTTTTACATTATTGGTGATAATGGTTTATAATAAGTAATATATTTGTAGAGCAACCCATGTTCTGTTGTAATTAGTATTTTAATAGGTAGAACAAGCAAGTGATGCATCAAATTTTGATTTATATCAAATATATATTGAATGGTTATAATCTTTATAAATTAATAAATTAATTTTTATAAATAAATTTATAAAAATATAAAAAATAATTAGTTTAAAAATCTTGAATAATATTAATGATATGACGTAGTTCTGAAAACGTCCTACTTCTATGGTTATCTGTCTGATTTTTACGATGGGTTTCTTTTGACCGCCCCCCTGTCGTTTTAAAGAATATTACAACGGCAAACGGGTCAAGTATAAAAGCCTATAGTCTGTTTCGTGAGGTGCGTACGCAATCAGTGGAGGTGTGCAATGCCCATGAATTAATTTTATTAATGTCTACCCCAACCCTATACCCAACCGTCACAGTGATGTAAAAACAGATCTGGATCTGAAGTCTTTAATAGTTTAGTTGATTAACCATGTGGATGGATGATAACAGCCCTCTTAACCTACTAGTAGACGCAGAAGGCCCCTACTGACCCATATCTATCAGCTGATAACCACTGATAACGCTCATTCAATCGAGTGATAACATTCGAATCGGGTGGTATGACAGAATTAAATTATTGTAAAAAATGTCATTGTTTTGTTTGTGGCATGTAATTAACTATTTCTGTCATGTGGTAAATGGTGTGTTTCAATCCAGCTAACACTGCAAGTATATTTCAAACTTGTGGGAAGCACTGCAATGCATTTTAAAACACAAAACAAATGCTGCCTGTTAATTCAAAATACAAGCGGTATGTAGGATGCATTTATTAGCAATAAATTCACTCCCTTTTTCAACTACAGTTTATATAACCATCCGGTGTGTGCTTGAACCCAGTGTCATCTCAATGTTTTTCCAACAGAGTCGAGGATGTGAAGGTGCACACCAGGTCTCCATCTCAGCCTCTTAGGTAACGTTTTATTCTAAGCTTGCATTTTGCTTTCTTTAAAAGGCCAGAGGTCAATAGCATACAAAAGCCTTAAAGGTACGAGAGTGCAACCACCTGTTTAGGAGAGAAAATGGTTATGTGGCTTTTCTTTGGTGTATGAAAGCAGTTTAAGATCAGTAAACTTAGTTTACAGTTTTACAGTTTAAGTCATAACTGCTGACTATAAATGATTTGGGGAAAGCTGTTGGCTCAGTACACGTGTTGTTTTACCTCCTTGAGATTATTAAAACACTGTGTACTAGAGTCTATGCCTTTAAAGACAAATTGTACCCTGGAGTATCTTAATTTCCAGTACTCGTTGTGCATAACGCTAATAAAACGAGATGTTCAAGTACTGCTCGACGAGAACAAGATGCCGCATCATTATGTGCACGATGATGTCGTCAATAATTTGAACAGGGCCCGTTTTAGCACGTTTAATCCAGATGTAAATGGAACACTCCTTTGAGAGCAAGTACATGGCCCTTAATTATTATTGTTATGAAGAGCTGAAGAGGGCACTCGGATGCAACTGGCCCTCCTCCTCCCCCTCTTCCTGTCCGCACGAGAGTGAAGGCGAGCTCTTGGCAGATTTGTTTGTTTTTGCCTCTGAGAGACTAAGAGAAGAGAAGCAACTGAGAAGAGAAGTCATCATTTTATACATGCATACTGTGTAAATGAATAATGTAGAGTGTTTAATGTATTAATTAGTGATTGAAAGGAATAACTGTTAATCATATTTTCAAGCTTTTTGGATTTATTTGTGTTATATAATGTAAAATCGGGCTGCACGGCATTGGAAAAACATGACATTGCGATATTTTGTTTTGCTGCGATGTATATTGCGATATGAATATATTTTGAATAGCCCTATTCGGAAAGATTAATTTAGATTGACTGGGTGTGATATGCATCTGCATAAAATATAATACATTATAAGCAAATAAAAAAAAACAGCAGAGCAAAAATAAAACTTGATGTAAATCTACCTTTATTGATTTAAAATGAATAGAAAAGTAGCATATATTAGGTTGAATACACTGTGAAATTGTTATTGGCTTGAAAAACTATTAGCACATAATATAATATAATGTAACAAACTGATTAATACTTAATAAAACCACCGCTAGCGGTTTATTTTAAAACTTCATTGCTTGATTTTTTTTTATTTATTTTTTTTTTTTCCATTATTTCGTTGAGATGAACCTGAGTCAGAGTTTTTGGAGTGGGTGAAAGAGCAGGAGGAACTGTGTGGGAGACGCTGATTAGTGGCTGGGAAGCCAACTGTGCACTTCAGAATCAAAACCGAAAGAAAAAGAGTGGAAAATGGGCTCTTTTCCCACACCGATAGTAAAGAGGAAAGCATTAGATGAGTAAAGTTCCTAAAGGTTAAAATGACTTTTTAAGAGCTTTGTTTAGAGGTTTCTTTTAAGAGAACTCAAAAGTCACTAGCATAATATTGCTTGCACTAATTAGCATTGCGTGGTATCAGAAATAAGCAGTTTTCTAGCATCTTTAGTATTGTTACTATGGTTTAAGGACTTTGCTACCATGTTTCTGTCACATTGCTATCATGATAGTGTGAATTAGCATACTGCTTGCTTATATGAACATCGTGAGGATGTATTAGCATGGTGGGTAATACGTAAGCATTTAGCTAGCAATGCTGTGTAACATTTTATTAAGCATTTTAAAATATTCACACCTTCAGTTAAAGTCTAATCTTTTTTTTTAGATTTGGTCATGTTTGAAACTGAAAGTGGGATTCGTTTTAGAAAGCAAAGCATGAAGTTAGAAGATCTCGAAGGTCTGGCCTGAGTGTGGCTTATAGTATTCATAAATGTATATAAATTTGAAGACTAAATTATCAGCCCTCCTGTGAAATTTAAATACTTTTCCAGATATTTCCCAAGTGCTGTTTAACCAATTTAAATGTCTAATTACTTTTGTCTTTGCCATGATGACAGTACAGGATATTTTACTAGTTATTTTGCATCTTTACTACTCAAGGAGAAACGGTATATGGAGTGGAAGTATGAGTTGTTTTGGTCAAATGTAATTGGAAGATGATTTGAACCTGTGATTCCTCTGAGCTGGTTTTCTCGACATGCTTGGACCTTTGCCTTTGCATTTCCTTTTTTCTTAATCAACTATATTTTCCCTGCAACAACGCCTATTTAAATCTGCACATCTCTTTTTGTGTCTAGCAGAAGTGATATCCTGATTTGTATAAAGCTTCTTCTAAATAGTTTCATTCCTGGAAGACGTGTTTGGCAAGAACAAGAAACCCTGTTAGAAATGTGCTCAGGAATGTGAAGTGAAAGCTGGGGATTTTTCATGAAGCCAATCTTTTGGGGAATCTGATGATATCTCTGCTATTAAGACAGGATCTTGTTTATTCAGTGCTATGACTAAGACCTGCTTTAGTTTTCTTTTTACTTAAAATTCATTCAATTCCTTGAAATACTGACTGAAATCTTACTAGCAAATATATCAGAGATCATACTAGGCCTGTGCACAGTTATTAATGTTTCCTATTGTAGTTTGAATGTGTTATGTTGTGACTACAGATATGGGATGTTTTGTTTGGTAATAAGTATAGTGTGGGATGACTTTTTCTTTTGTTATATTATGCATGTTTTTACGTAATGTATGAATTACACTCATTTTGAATTTATTATAATGCAGATTAGTATTTCATAAATAATATTTATAAATTTATATGAAGTTGAAAGCTACTTTATTAGCCCTACTATGAATTATTTATTCTTTTTCAAATATTTCCAAAGTGCTGAGATTTTATAATTTTTTTTCAACGCAATTGTTTTAATAGCTTGTGGCGATGCAAGGAGTAACACCCATAAACAAACTGTCCGCCATCTTTGTCCATATCTGGAAGTCCGTCAATTAAGGGGAAAACATAAAAGTGAAGCAATAGAGGGAGAGAGGGTTTTCCTGGATGAGAGAGCAACCCGATTTACCTGAGAGCTGACTTCCACGTCATCCAAAGGCTGGCACTCTTGCTGTATCCGCTGGAGTAACGCCAGTAGCCCTAAAAGCTGGTTGCAGTACATTGTTGTTTATCCCTGCTGAACTTCAGGAACTATTCATCCTCAGCATAACTACTCCGAACGCCACTAATTTCTAATTTTTTTTTTCTCTGCCATGATGACTACTTGATATTTTCTAGTCATTTTGCAAGATCCTATTATTCAGGTTAAAGTGCAATTTAAAGACTTAACCAGGTTAATTAGGTTAAATAAATATTTAATATAAATATTTAGTTAGATTTTAGAAACAATAATGTTTTTAGTTATTTGCTAATTAGTTTATTTACTTGATCTCACCTGTTTAAAGAATCAGCTGTTATCAACAAATAATTCAGTAAATCACTCATTAAAATGGCTTATTGCACAACAGGGGATTGCTATGTAGCCAATTGATTTTTTTTAAGGGGCTAATAATATTGAACTTAAAATTGCTTAAATATTTTAAAAAATGCTTTTATTTTAGCCAAAATAAAAGAAATAAGACTTTCTCAAGAAGAAACAAATGTTATAGGAATTACTGCAAAAATTTCCTTCAGACAGCGCTTTGGAAATATTTGATAGTATTAATTACATAGACAGGCTTCTATCTTTCTGTCTGTTTGCCTGTCTGTCTATCTATCTCTCGATCTGTCTATCTAGTTATCTATCTCTCGATCTATAGATAGATGGATGGATGGATAGATAGATAGAGAGTGAAAGAGAGAGAGTTATTATTATTTTATTTTTATTTGATTACTCGTATATTAGCTTTATCTGATGTCAGATGACCTTGTGTTTGTGTGTGTTTTTACAGCCGAATGAAACCGCCTGCCTCCAGCCAGGGCTCCATCTCCCCCCTCAAATCCTCCAAAGTCCCAGCGTCGTCTTCCTCCTCTTCCTCCTCCTCCTCCGTCTCTGCCTCTGCCAAGCGAATCGGCCGCTCTTCATCTTCATCCACCAACCTGAAGAGGTGAGCCTGACCTCTGTCCTCCTCAGCTCTCCTCCAGTCTTCTCCACACTTCCACTCCTGTTTTCTCACTCGTCCACATCTTACACTTGCTCTTTGTTTCCAACTCTTTTTGTCTAACTGATTCATTCCTCCTTTTCTTTTCTTTTCTTTTCTTTTCTTTTCTTTTCTTTTCTTTTCTTTCTTTCTTCCCTCTGCTCTCAGTTCGCTGGTGGCCTTCTTTCCTCTGTGTGATTATCCTATGATCTGAAACCTCGGAGTCCAGCTGGTTGCTCTGTGCTGCTGTTGGTGCTCTGCTCGTTCGCTGTTGTTTATGTAATCTGATATCTTTACCTACTACTGTATCACTCTCTCCAAACCCATTTTTGGATAAAGTGCATGTATACTCGCTACTTTCTAGTACTCTGCCGAAAGCATTTTGGATAGAACTTTTCCAACTCTTTAGACTAGGGCTGGGCGATGGGTAGGCACATTTCACCCAAAAATATAGGTTTACATTGTGCCCTAACCACACACGACAAGATTTCAGTGACGAGCAGTTTGGCTGTCTGCACCAAACGCGACATGACAGAAACATTTAGATACCAGCCACTGCACTCCCAAGTCTTTTAATCTCATTAATACATATGAACTTTTTTTAACATTATTAATAGGAGTGATTGGTGGTTTGCGCTGAATAACTGTAATGGCACGTAAAATGGTATTTAATCTCACATCGGTAGCATTTAACACTGAATAAAGCACATAATCTGTACCTGAGGTGATCATTGTCACAGTAGTTAATGCCATGTTCAGCCGCGATGTTGCTGAAATGGAAAGCATTTCTAAAATAAAATATTTTGCGTGATGTCATCGAAGATGGTTAGGATAAAACTCCTTTTATCATGAAAAAAGATACGTCGCAACATCAAGTTGTGTGTTTTTTACACGGTGTTACTCGTTATTTACGCACTCTCAAGTGTATTCAAACCTTTTTAGTTTCTCTTTTTGGTTTTTGCGCAGGATGATATTTTGAAAATTGGTAACCGTTGACTTCTAGTAAAAACATACTATGGAAGCCAATAGCCACTGCTTATCAACATTTTTCTAAATATCTACTTAAATCTAAGTAAATGATGGTGGAAATTTCAGTTTCGGGCGAATTATACCTTTAACCTAATCCAGTACAAACATATTTATGCTTTACATTGGTGAAAAATGTACAATGTGATGACGTACATCGTATATTATTCTCTCTGCCAAAAACAAACAATTTAATCTGTAAAGGTAAAACAATAAATGTTAAGTAATTTCACGTAAGCAAAAATGAAGTTTTCCCAAATGTTAGAACATGAGGTCAATCACAAAAGTGGTATTAATTTTTATGCAACAAATAAGATGTTAATATTTAGTTAGTTAGATTTTAAACACAATATGACTTTTCCAGAAATTTAGATAATTAGGAAAAACATTTTGATTGGTTATTTACTTGACATTTTAGCTGAATTGTAAAAACTAATGTTGCGAGGACATTTTAAAAGATGAGAACATTTTTGTACATGTGTGTATATATATATATATATATATATATATATTCGTTTTAACACTTAACAATTAGAAGAAAGGCATCGACGAAGTACAGTTGGATAATTTTCTTTCATCAGCATAAATGGCAAAACTACATACTAATAAATTTGATCAACTGAGTCGCAACAACAACTGAATGCTTAAATCAAACATCTTTATTTACAAAACTAAACTATCAATTCAAATATAAACATACTTGGCATGGCTAATGTGTCAAAATATGAACTCCATTAAAGTCAGTATTTACAAATGAGGAAAAAGTATTATTGACATTGTAAATGATCAGAGCAACAAATATATGAAATGTTTAATTAATATTCACTCAAAAATCACTTGTTCAAAGAACTTTATTTAAAATGAGTTGAAACGACACCATTTTTTTGTCAAAGTTTTTTTGGATTGGACAACTTAATTGATTTATGCTCAATCCACCTAACTTAGTAAAAAATGACTTAACTTAATCGATTTGTGTTGAACCCAGCATTCTTTACAGTGCTTAAGTCGCCCAGCCCATTTCAGATTTATTGATTTATTTGTTTATTTATTTTATTGATTTATTTTTTTCTCCAGTAAAGTTTGTTTCCCCCACAGTGCATGCTCTCCTTGTCCCCTTGTCTTTCATCCTAGACACAGCTAGGAGTGGTTTTTTTTGTGTCCACCTGTCCCACACCCTTCATGTATATCCTCCTCCTCCCGTCCTCCAGCACCAGGTTAGCCAGTTCTCTGGGCAACCTATACGAACCAAACACCAAAAGCATCAGCTCCGGAAAGCCGCCTTCCCCGTCCTCATTCACACCCCATCCCGTCCGCACTACCTACAATTACCACTATGAAGTCAACAACAACAACAATCAGTATAGCACCACCAGCTCCCCGAGCAAAAGCCTGGGCTACAACCTGAACCATAGCGGCACGAGTGGAGCGTCTGCCAATGCCCGGCTGTCGGCCGGTGAACAGGGGCATCAGCGAAACCCTCCGGCGGGGCTGAGCGGCCTCTCCACCCGACACCTCAGCCGATCCATTCCAGTAAGTCCTCCATCCTCCCTGAATCACAATCAGCAGCAGCATTACACCATAACATGTACAGTGGTGACTGTTGCTTCCTGATTAAATCGATTAGGACATTATTAGATATTAGGAGTCGAGCAGTGTTGTTTTTTATGAATACTAGAGGAAAATGTGTTGATAAATTGAACATTTTGATAAATTGAAAATTACGATTGGTGAGTCGTTTCAAATTGAATGAGTCTTTATTGCATAAAAAAATAACATAGTATTTAATATAGCTATGTTTAAAATTTTGATTAGTCAGTTTATGTTTGAACTTATTCATTACTAATTAATATGAGATTGTTTTAATAAATTTAATTATTTCGTTTTTACTTTATTGGTCATTTATAATGTGTAATGGTTTATTTCAAATTTAATGAATCAATAATTTTTTAAGTAATTAACATCATAGCTGTTTAACTTGATTGGTCAATTCATTTTTAAACTCATTAGTTAATAGTTAATATAAGGACTGTGTTAAATTTAATTTTGTTTTTAATCTATTGGTTATATGTAATGTGTAATGATTTTTCAAATTTATCAAATCAATATATATATTTTATTTTAGCATAATATAGCCGTTTAACTTGACTGGTCAATTTATTTTTACATTTATTAGTTGATAATTAATATAGGAGAATGTTATATGTTGAATTATCTAATAATAATAATAAATGTATTTATAATGCACTTTTCTCAAACTCAAAGCACTACAGAACAATAGAACAACAATAAAAACATAAAATATTTGATCTTTAACTTATTGGTCACGTATAATGTGTAATGAGTTTATTTATTTAACGAATCAGTCTTTTTTTAATTTGACATAATATTATAGTTACATTTTAAATTTGGACTAGTCAGTTCATTTTTAAAACTTATTCTTTATTATTAACATGGGAAAATGTTAAGTTGAATTATATTTTGTTTTTAATTTATTATTTACACTATGTTGTGTAATGAGTTATTTCAAATGTAATGAATCATCATTAAAAAAAAATATTAAACGTAATTTTATAATTTGAAAAATCAATTTATTTTTAAACCTATTTATTATTATTAATATAGCTAAATGTGTTTAAGTTAAATTATATTTAGTTTTTAATTTATTGGTCATATATTATGTATAATGAGTTTTCAATTTGAATGAATCATTAAAATTGTTAATTTAACGTAAGTATTGTATAGGTATCTTTATAATTTGACTAGTCAAATTTTTTGAACATTTTATTATTATTATTGATATAGGAAATGTTAAATGTTTAATTTATTGGTTACTCATTATATTTCAAGTGTAATGAATCATTAAAATTGCGTTAATTATTTAACTAATAGCTTTATAGTTGCATTATTTTTAAACTTATACATTAATAATTAATATATGAGAATTGATAAATATATAGATTGTATATAGATTAATAATTAATATGGATTTTTAGATTGTTATATACAGTAGATTGATGAATTGAATTGTATTTCAAAAAATGTTTTGGTCATATACATGAGTCTATTATTATTTTTTTAAATTTATTAATTAATATTTATATGAGAGTTGAGTTATATTTTATTGTTCATTTATTTGACATTTATAATATGTAATAAAAGTTTATTTAAAATTTAATTAATCCATAAAAAATTGTTAGTTGTTTATAATTTATCGTTATTTCGTTGTTGCATTTAAAATTTAGTTAAATCAATTTATTTTCAAATATTTAGTTATTTTTAATACAGGAAAGTGTTGATAAATTGAGTAAAATATAATGTGTAATGAGTTATTTCAAGTTTAATGAATCAATAAAAAATTGCATTCATAATTTAATGTAACAATTTCATAGTTGAGTTTAAAATTTCACCAATCAATCAATTTAGTTTTTTTTTTTCTAATTAAATTTAGAATTTTTTTTGTCTTATATTATAAAACTTGAAATGAAAACTTTATTACGCATTAACACAATATTGGAATCAAAATCTGAAAATAAATATTGAAGATTGAAATATAATTTAAAAAAAGTGTAGTTAATAATAATAATGGTGATTATATGGTTTAATATAAATAAAATAGAAAACATTTTCCAGCAAAGATGATGAAATGAAGAAATTTAATTAATAAACTAATTAAAATTAAAATACTTATTCACAAAATATATTTGCTAAAATTCCAAAAATCAATGACTTGTTTTATTAATAGATTATTTTAAGCAAGATATGATAGATTTATTGTAATATTGATTTAAATATTTACCGAAAATAAAACACAACAAATTTAAGTTGTCAATATAATTGATAATATATTTTTTATATTTATTACATGTTATAGTTTTACATTTATATTAAAGTGGAATTTGAAATTGCAGAATAATATTATGTTTATATAATACTTAAGATATTAGAATTAAGATACTTAAGATAAGTCCTTATTAAGGTGTTAACCTGAAGCAACAGTTACCATGCTACTTTTTCTTTCTCTGGAAGTCTTTTTTTCTAAATCCTCTGCTTCAAATCTAACATGATCTCCTGCAGTCTATTTATATTTAACAGATGCTCTGAAACACTTCCCAAAGCATGTTGCATGTTGTCTATTTTTACCAATTACACACTTCACATGCATGCCGTGTGTGTACTTCCACAACTGTCACGTATAGCTCTCTGTACCGCTGTCCCTAGTGTCTTCTCATAAAGCTATTACTCCATTATCTAATGTTTACCTAATTGCCATTGTCAAGTGAGCTTTAATGGAGTGGTGGGGATGAGACTAATTTTTTAATTATAAACTAATCCATTGCCCTTTACCTTCTGCAAGTGCATCCCACGCTGCACGAGAAAATAAATGCTAAATAAACTAATATTAAAAGCCACAGGGACATTATGAAGGCTTTAAAATGTGTTTGACTGACAGTGCTGGTGTGGTTTGGCTACTAACAAGTACTAAAGGCACCTCAATGCTGCTGTTTGATGCAATGGGAGTGGTGTGCGCTGCAAAATAAATGCAAGCGTATCGAATATTTGTTGCATTTATCAAACAAGTAGTCCCCCGCTTCAAGTAGTGCTGCACTTGCTGTCATTTTTCACCATCTTCCTGCAAAACATGCTCATATTTTAAATCTAATCCAGAATAAAGCCAGTCATATTCTTATTAGTTACTTTCTTAGTTTCTGAATGAATCTGCAGTTTTGAATGAGTAGATTGAATGTATGATTAAGTGAATTATTCAATAATACACAGTCCTGCCACACACTACTGGTAGTTTTATTGTCTTATTTATACATTAAAACCTAAACCCACACTTTTATTTGATTTTATGCCCATCCCCCTGTCACACACACACACACACACAAACACAAACAAAATATAGATTAATTAAATGTAAAAATTTCGTTATTATTGTACACTCCTAATTTGAGCTTTGTCTTTGTTTTTCCGGTGAGTGATTTTCTAAATGAACAGGTGCTCATGCTCTTCAATTGTTTTAATTTTTAGTAATTTTTTGTCAAGTATTAATTCAAAGATCAAACTGGTTCTAGATACTTGGAGGTATTGAATGAAACTTCAACAACCATTCCACATTCAAAGTCACTTAAATCACCTTTCTTCCTCATTCTGATGCTCTGTTTGAACTCTGTTCGACCGCGTCTACATGGCTAAATGCATTGAGTTGCTGCCATGTGATTGGCTGATTAGAAATTTGCATTAACGAGCAGTTGTACCTAATAAAGTGGCCGTTGCACGTATATATATTTTTTTATTAAATAGTATCTAAATGTTTAGTAGATCCACCTTATATCTAGCATCATTCATGACACTAAGGATGGTAAATATTTCTCAAATTCAGAACTGAATCCGATTCAATTCCCTCTGCATATTTTCAACGACTCAATAAAATCTTATTGACTTATTGAGCTTTTATCTTGTTTGTATTAGCTTGTAAGACACACTTGTCTTGCGCTTTGAGCATTAGTTTGTAGTATCCATCGCGTGACCCGAGGACCCTCTGGCCGGACGGAAAGGTTGTAGGCTTGATTTTAGTGTGTTGTTCTTGGACTTTCTCCCAGTACTTATGGAAGTTGTTTTATTGGCTGAAGTTCAGTAGCTTCCCTCACAATTTCCTGTTTCTGTCCATTGTGAAATGCAGTTTTTTAAGCAAATGCCACTGTTCTTGCTAATCACGTGATTTCACAAGTTTCTAAGCAGTCTTTCTCCCATTTATGTAATTTACGACCAGCTTGTATCGAGCCATCCTGGAGCGCAGTGTGCTGTCTTTGTTGGGAACATCATAACGCCTCCACATACAGCAGGAGTGACTCAAAGTTTCACCGCAGTCATGATGAATATCGCTTTGCATCTCGCACTGACAACAGAACTGCGCCGTGTTAAACATCCTTCCTCAAAGGGCATTCGGCTGACAACGGTTTTTTGATCCTACATGGCGTTTACAGGAAGAGATGTAATTTCTGTGGAGCTGCTAAAAATGGCATAGCACATGTAAATTAGTGTAGCACAAGTTTTTCTCATTTCTAAACCTAGTGATGCTGTTGGACTTAACGTATCTGTGAAAGTGAATAACTTTAAATAGCAGAGACCACCTTGCCTTATGAATTTATTTGGATTGGGCTTGAACATGGTGAAATTGAGTTGGCTGAGCAATGTTTCTGTAGATAACATCATCAAATTAGTCAGATATACAAGTAAATAATTCCCTTTACAGCACTTATCAGGTAAAACAGGGCTTCACAAATCATCGGGTCTCTAACGGGCCACAAGAATCAATCATTTTAAAGAGTCAATATCCATATCTGTGCACATTGCAGAGCGAATGCCAGGAAGTGCCGCTCCAGCACTAGAGTTTTAAACATTTTGTTTCCTGCAAGAGTATAAACACCTGCTTTCTGCTTCTGTTTGGCATTGCAGCGGCGCCCATCTTTATTGAGATTCAGCATTACAGCATGAGTGAGAAACAAACATCCCTGTTATGTTGAGTTGTATATTATTTTTTTTAAGTTTGTTGTTGCATACATTTGTGAATTAGATGTAATTTCACGTACATAAACGTACTTGACATTGCTTTCAGAGACTCTCTTTCTATTTTTTTCTATCATAAGAGCCTAATGTCTGCATTGCATCATACAGCGCTCCTTGATCAGCAAGTTTATCCTCCTGAATAGACAACTTTATATATCAGCAGATTGGCTTGTTCAACCACACACACACACACACACACCTCACAAATTCAATCTGACAGCTCCCAAACGTTTTGCCAAAGTTAAAGATTAAAAAAAAAGTAATCTGCATCAAATTGGTCCAGATTTGGAAATCCCATGTGTTGCTATCTAGGATGAACTGATCCATCGTACTTTTATGACAGTTTTTTTTACACAGGAACATTGTGTTGGATCACTAATCCAAGTACCAAATTTTGTTTACCAGAGCCTTAAATAGAACCAACAGTGTAGCCTACTGGCTTAAGCCACCTTTCCACTGCAAACGTCATTCATTTCCAATGGAGAGTAGTCCGGGAGCTGCGTGAAGTTCCGATCATCACCGTATACAGAATTATTGAATTATCGGATTTGAGCTGCGAAATCGTTAAAATATTTGAACTCCTGCGACTAGACCGTATGCGACCAGCCGACCGTATGTGATGTATTCTAGTGTTGTCCATGCAGGTCTATGCGTGGGAGATGAGAAATAGGAGTTTCATTTTTTTTTTGAATCAGAAAAACTGTAATAATTAAGTACACTTATTTTTTTGAACCTCCACCCCTGATGAGCAGTAATGAATAATTAGCATGTTGTACACCTGCATCTTCTAACCCAAGTGGCCCTTTTTCTGCACAAAGTCAGACACACACACACACACACACACACACACACACACACATTAAATGCAAATTCATTTCCTTTCTAAGCTTTGACTTCATCCTCATTTACATCAGCCAGGGCTGCAATAGTAATGTCTCAGGTTGGCTTTTTAGACTATTATTTATCTACCCTCTGCCATGTAATTTTCTGTAATTGCGTTCAGCATTGTAATCATTTTATTCTCTCCTTTTTCCCCCCTCTCATTTGCAGTCCCTTCAGTCGGAGTATGTTCAGTACTAAAGCCGCCATTTTCCGTTAACCCGTGACGCCTTCACTGTGACCACCAATTCGGGGAATGAAGCTGAAAGGAGGCGCTTTTGAGACTGGTGAACGGTCAACCTTACGAGGGCCTCTGCAGTCTGCTGCATGCTGTTCAATAACACAAACTTGCCTTGGCCGTCCTTTTTTTTTTTTTTTTTTTTTTTTTTTTTTTTTTCTCCATGTATGAACATACATAGATGTCCTGAACAATATTTTTAGAAGATTTTTGTACTATTTTATCTACAATTCTTATGCTCAGCATTAAGGTTTGTTTGGTATATTTCTGTATCTTTGGATTGGGGGATTTGCTCTGACGTAAATATCACGTTTGTGTCTCTCTCGAGTATTTACCGAGTAACATATCAAGTGCGAGGGCTATTTTTGAAAGGTGCAAAATGGTTCGACAGCTATGTGTCGCCTTCAAAGGGATTTTTGGGCGGCAGAAGCGATTAAAGAGTGTTGTGTTTTCTTCATTTGGGGTCTAAGGTGGACTCGTCTCCACGCAACGGCGGACGGCTAATGAGACCACGACTACGATTTGCAAGCAAACTTTATTTTTTCCTCTCTGGAAAATGAAGGGCTTTGTTTGTTCAGCTCAGGGTGGACTCCTTTTTATTTTACATGTTTTTGTCATTGTGACATCATAATGTACGTTATTATCGAACTAATTCAGATCTGAGCTTTTAAAAAGCTTCAAGGGCTTTTGAAAACGCTTCATCTTCATGAGTGTCCTTTCACCAGCACTTCAGCACAATATAACATCTCATCATGTACGAGTCAGTTGGTTTCATTAGCCACAATTTTCTGATATGAATGATAAAGCATATGAAGAAATCGCTCAATCATGAGCTGCAACTTTCTATTACAGCAGTGTTTCTCAACCACGTTCTACCAAAACTGCATATTTTGCATGTCTCCTTTTTCTGTCATACCTATTACAGGTCTTTCCATCTCTGCTGATGATCTGAATCAGGTGTGTTTGATTCAGGAGACATGGAGAATGTGCAGAGCTGGTGGTTTACCAGGAACGTGGTTGAGAAACACTATTACAGTACAAGAGCTTGGGTTTTGGAGATGATGTGAATTACAAAACCCTTCATGTTAGTGCACATAATGAATGTACATTATTACGGAAGTAATCCGACTTTAAATTCGGTTCATTTAGGATGTTTACAGTCATGTGCAAACCATTCATCAAACAGTGTTTGTGTAGGTTTACCAGGAGATTTATGGTTAGAAAAACCTTTGGATTATTTATATACGTCACCAAAAAAAGCACAGTAGAGTCAATTCGACTTGAATTTATTTCGTTTGTGAAACACAAAACATTTTGTGCAATTTACTGAGCTCTTTTTACAAAATGGGACTGTTGACTTTCGGATGTACCATAAAATTACTTTGTTAATTGGGTTGTAAAGACATTTTATGAAATTTTACTGCTTTAAATTGTAATTGCTGTGGAATGAATGAAGTAATCACTATTCCCGTCATTTGTTTTATAAAATCTTTCCATTATTTATTTATTTTTTTTATTATCTGCTTGATCCAAGTGTGAAATTGGGAAATTTAATAGAAATAATATAAAATCTGCCTTTTTATTATTACTATTTTAAATCGCATAAAGCCATTTTACACCTTTGTTATTATATAATCCAATGAAATGCGACAAACCAGGCAAAATGAATATACTTTTGGACCTCAACAGCCCTATTATTTTACATTTAAATGAATAAAAAGCAGCTCGAACACTTTATCTAGCGTCATCTTTTGTGTTCCACTGAGGAAAAGATAAGTCATTTATGTTTATATTAGGCGAGTAAATGATGACTGTTCATTTTTGGGTTAAACTAACCCACATGTATTTGATCAAATACTCCATTTTTATGCAGTTGTAACCGAATTGACTGTTCTGTATCTGCATCTTTTAGCTCATGTAGCACTCTGTACATTCCAGACGGTGTTATGAATAAGGTATGTGTGTATATACGTTTTGGGAGAATCTTATTTGATTGAAGTATTCTACCTCTTTCACATATACATGATGTAAACTACTATCTTGCTTATGAGAAAAATATACATATATATATTTTTGGAGCAGTGTGTAAAGAAAGTCTAACAATGTTAAAGCAGTGTTTGCTTTTCACATACTAAATGGACATTAAAATACAATGTAGTGGATTGTACATTACTCTCTTTTTCAATGTAAACACGATTTTGAAGACCAGAATGAAAATAAAAGACTAATTTTGCTTTAGCCTGTTTGTTTGGGTTTTTTTTCCCCCCTCCTTCTTGTATTTTCTCTCAAGCGCAGATTCATAATTAGTTTTCTTCCACCAATTATGTTTTCCTGTGACTGCAATACATTTTCTTTTAAACCGTTCCACGGAAATAAAGGAAGCAGCGACGGTAAACTCTCCCTGACAACCAGCAGAGTGTGAACTGCAGATCGCCACACATTTGTGCACCAAAGTCTTTCATTTTGAGTCTCTCTGGCAGCAGGCGTCGGGTCGTGGGCGTCTGGAGACAGCTGTGAAAATGGCTGCTAGTCGAGTGACTGTTCGCAGCTATGATTTCGCTTGGTATTTCCAAATGTCAGTTTAATTCCTCCACGTTTTGATGCTCAAATATGTGTCACGAATTTCCCTTCCTAGTTTTAGAAAGCCATCTTTTATATAAAAAAAAATCAATTCATATGAAGCGCTCATTCTTAGAGATGTAATTCACTTGTAGTTGCGGTACTTGCGCGTTATAGGTGTAATGGATTTAATTGACACTGTGGCCTTGTGTTTTTGCCCTTTCATTGGGTGGCCTTGTGTTTTATCCGAGCCCTTTGATTTGAGATTATAAAGGTGTAATGTCTGTCTTTTTGAATACGCAATGAGCTCAATCATCAACTCAAAGAAAATAGCAGGTTTCAAGGCTGCTGTCGGACTCTATATAATAATAATAGTGATTTAATATCTTTGAAATGGTTCAAAACTGTTATGGTTGTTCTTTCTGACTTGTGCACTTTGAGAATTGGATGAAGAAAATAGTCATGCTGCTCTTTTTATCTGTTCTGTAATGCGTGTTCTTTCACCAATGTTGGGTTTATCAATATTTGACCCAGCATTGGGTTACAACAATGCATTAAGTTTGATTCCTGAACCTTCAAATCACTCTTATGAGCTCGTACTTGTATCGAGAGAATAATATATAACACAATCTGAGACTGGTTTAAAAGGGTGGTTCACCCAAAAGTGTGTGGTTTCAAACTATTGAATATATTTCTTCTGTCGAACACAAAAGAAGATATTTTGAAGAATGTTATAGGAATCTACAGGAAAAACTAATACTATAGAAGTCAGTGGCTACTATTTTTCAAAATATCATCTTTTGTGTTTGACAGAAGAAAGAAATTTTGAAATGTTTGTGACAAGTGAAGGAGGGTTAAATGATGAGAATTTTCATTTTTGGGTGAAATATACCTTTTAATACAACTTAAGAGCTAGTGTGAGTTTGTTCTTCTCGTGAATCAAAAATGCAACCTTATTCAAGAAATGAGTAAATCTTTTGAGTTGGTTCTCATAATAATTCAGAGACAAATAGCAAGACAAGCCCAATTGCCAAACTAATCCTATCAAATAATAATAATTCTTTACGTTTATATAGCGATTTTCTGGACACTCAAAGTGCTTTACAGATTTTGAGGAAATCTCTCCATCCACGACCAGTGTGCTTTACAGATTTTGAGGAAATCTCTCCATCCACGACCAGTGTGCCGCATCCACCTAGATGACGTGACGGCAGTATTGCGCCAGACCACTCACCAGCTGATTGTTGGAGAGGAGACAGATTGATGAAGCCAATTATAATATGGGGATGGTTAGGGGTTATGATGGACAAAGGCCAGTTGGCATATTTGGCCACAATGTCTGGGTTAAAACCCTACTTTTTTTTCGAAGGACATTCTGGGATTTCCATCGACCACAGAGAGTCAGGACCTCTGCTTTAACATCTAAACCGAAAGACAGCGCTCACTGAGCAGTATAGAGTCCCCTTCAAATAACTTGAATGGCTTGGTTATTTACAGTGCAGTCAGTGGAATAATTTCTATAAAAATACTTTTACATCTGAATCGAGTTACTTCATTCGTTTAATTATTAGAATATTTTTTTGTGAATCAACAACTCGACATAGCCAGTGGTTGTCTACACTCTGAGAGAGAGAAAAAAAAGCTGGGTTGTTGTAACCCAACGTTGGATTTTTTCCAGTTATGTTTAAATTGCACTTCTTAATCCAACGATATCTGACCCGACATTGGGTTTCAACAACCCAGCACTTGTGTAATTTTCTGAGTGTTTTTTTTTTATTTATTTAATCGAAGCAAGCAATAGTCTGATTTGTTTATTTTTACTGCATCTAAAGGCGTAATGCATTTTCAGGCTGTCAAAAACAGTTATTAATCAAAATGAACTGAACCGCGGTAACAGGTTAATATGAAAATGTGTATATTTTCTCATTTTTTTAAAAGCTGTAAAGAATCAGTCCTCTCTTTTACATTGTATGAAATGGGGCAGGATGAACATTAATCTAGAGTTGTTGTTTTTTTGGGGAATAAAAAATATGTTTAGCTGACTGAAACAACATGAAGGCTGATAAAAAGTGCCAAAAAGCAGAGCTGTGATATAACAGATGTTATTGGCTGTTTTTTTTTAAAAAGGGGAGGAGATACTATAAGTCCCGCCCTGTCTTCATGTTTCAGTTGTGATTACGTCAAAATATCGAACGATAATGCAGATTTCAAAGCACTTCACGAGACCTTTAAATTAGAGCTGGACAATATGGCAAAAACATCCGTTTTTCTTTTTCAACAAGTTGTTAGAGCAACTGACTGTAGTATTGGTAACCTAGCAACAATCCGTAATCAAGTCAAGCATAATAGTCAGCTGATTAGTCACATGGTTTTAATGTTCGCATTATCAGAGTTTATTCGGCAAATGTGTCTCCAACTCCCATTTTTCACGTTAACTGTTTTTGCACAAATCTAAAACCACGTCAAGTGAGCGTAAAAACTTCGCAAATTACAAAAAAAAATTAATATTTTTATTCTAAATTTGCTATTTTCAGCACTCGTGTTGGTACTTCGAAATGCGCATTAACACACAGGCGACTGAAACACAGTTACTGTAGTCTGATTCTCAAACAAAACAATGACTCGTAACTTTTTTACTGAATCAAAAATACTTCTAACCAGTGGTAATCTGATTCTTGTACAAAAGACTCGTGGCTTGAGTCAGTTCATTTTTATTGAATCAGATAAGATTTTTCAATAGTCTGATTTCCGACTATTTTTTTTATATGAATATTATTATAATTATTATTATAAGTGCATCCCCAATGGTAAATTATTTTTTGTTGCGTAAAAAAAGCTGAACAGGTAAAGAATTATTGTCAAATCTAGAATAAAATTTAAAATTTCTAATTCGAAAAGCTGCACAGCATCAGTCCTCATTCACTTAGTATGAAATAGAGCAGCACGAACATTCTGCAAAACATCTCCTTTTATGTTCCACAGACAGAACAACAAAGAACGCCCTGAGGGACAGAAATTACATTAATTCACATATTAAATTCCTCCTTTAACCAAACCAGCATCCTTTTCGAATCAATAGTAGATAGACTCCACGTATCCCTCCTGTTCCTAAACATTCTCATTATAGTGTGCGCTATTGATTACAGCCTCAATCCTCAATGAATAATTATTTGCCTTCGCGGTGATTGTGCACCCCCTGGGGATAATGAAAGACACGTGAGAATACAGCGTGGGCTCTCTCACGCCTCTCCGTACACACACACACACACACACACACACACACTCATATAAAGCCTGAATCTCAATCGCAGCATCGCCAAAGGGAGCTCTCTCCCGCGCACGATTCTCCACACAAGATAAGATGAGATGACAGGATCTCCACCATCATGCCAAACGACACAGACGTGCCGCTACTGGTGTGTGAATTGGGACGCGGATCTCGCATCTCTCTCGCCACCGTCTATTCCTTCATGTGCGTTCTGGGAACCGTCCTCAATCTCCTGGTCATCTATTTAGTGGTCACGTTCAAGAAGCTCCGCACAGCCAGCAATGCGTTCATAGTCAACGGCTGTGTGGCAGATCTGCTGGTCTGTGCTTTTTGGATGCCCCATGAAGCGGTGGCCACTTCCACAGGGACTCTTTTAGTGGTGGGTTACCAGGCATTCAAGGAAGCCCTGCTGTTTTTGGGAATCACCGTGTCGCTGCTTTCGCATTCTCTTATTGCAGTCAACAGGTACGTTCTGATCACCAAAACACCTGCTGTGTATCAAAGTCTCTATCAGAAGAGAAACACAGAATGGATGATTGCAGGATCATGGCTCGTCTCTTTGGGCTCCCTGTTCCCTTGGCTCACGTCTTTTCGGTATCCGACGAAAAGTTGTCACGACTCTGCCGACGGATCTTTCGCAGTCGTGTCCGTTTTGTCCAGTCGTTTCGCGGCTGGGACTTTGGCGTTCACCATCATCGGACAGACTCTTGTGGTGGTTTATTGCTACTTTAAAATCTTCCGTCGTGTGCAAATAAGCGTGAAGAGGGTTAGCATTTTAAATTTCCAAATCGTGAACAATCTGCCTTATTCGTTCCCTAGAAAGGACAAGCGACTCGGGTTTTATGTCCTTGCGGTGTGTTTTATCTTTATTTTCACAACCGAACCCCTTTTTTGGGTTCTCGTTGCTGGATTGTTCGTCCCAGTGTCTGTCGCACTTTGGACTTCGACTTGGATTGTGTTTTGCACCATATTTGTTTCCAATCCGTTCCTGTACACGTGGAAGAACGAGGAGTTTCGGAAGTCCTTCAGGTCGGTGATGAGAGGAGATTTCTTGCGGGGGTCCACGGTTGGAGTCGAGCCCATCACGATCAATACTATTTCTCATATCTTTCCCAGACAAAACAGCCGAAGGGCGTTTCTGGGGGAGATGAACTGAGATAAACATGCACGATTGGTTGTGTCGACAAAAATTCGCTTGTGCCTGTTGAAGATGCTTCTACAATCTGCTGTTTTATTCTGTCGATCAGGATTAAGCTGCATGTGTTTACTGTGATTTGTAAAGCCAGGGTTTTGTAATATTTTTGTGGAAGTGTGAGGTGTTTTTGCACAGCTGTGAATGCGACACTGTCACTTTTTTTAAATAAGAGATGTTTATAAATGTTCAAATAAATCTGAATATATCTTGACCCATTTTATTCTTTTTTTTATACCTAGTTTTTTTAGAAACATATAGCCAGTGGGAACAAAACAAACAAACAAAAAATAATAAAACATACATACATACTGTACATATATCCTTATACACAGACCAAAATATTCTGTAATTTTACTTTTTTTTTCCCGGCAGCTGTGGTTAAATTACAGAAATTTACCAGAAATTGTAATTTAAGGAAATTTCTGTAATTTAACGTCTGTTATGATATGGTAAATTTCTGTAATTTAACATCTGTTATTCTACAGTAAATGTCTGTGATTTAACGGCCGTTATTTTACGGTAATTTTTTGTAATTTAACCTCTATTATTCTATGGTAAATTTCTGTAATTAAACCTCTATTATTCTATGCTAAATTTCTGTAATTTATGTCCATTATTCTACGGTAAATTTCTGTAATTTAATGTCCGTTATTCTACAGTAAATTTGTGTTATTTAACATCCGTTATTCTACGGTAAATTTCTGTAATGTAACGTCCATTATTCTATGGTTAACTTCTGTAATTTAACATCCGTTATTCTATGGTAAATTTCTGTAATTTAACGTTCATTATTCTACGGTTAATTTCTAAAATGTAACATCCGTTATTCTATGGTAAATTTCTGTAATTTAACATTCATTATTCAACGGTTAATTTCTGTAATTTAATGTCTGTTATTATACGGTAAATTTCTGTAATTTAACGTTCATTATTCTACGGTTAATTTCAGTAATTTAACGTCTGTTATAATACGGTAAATTTCTGTAATTTAACATCCGTTATTATACGGTAAATTTCTGTAATTTAACGTCCGTTAGTGTATGGCAAATTTCTGTAATTTAATGTCTGTTATTGTATGGTAAATTTCTGTAATTTAACGTCCATTATTCTTCGGTAAATTTCTGTAATTTAACATCCGATATTCTATGGTAAATTTCTGTAATTTAACGGCTGTTATTTGATTTTTTTTACTGTGCAAATACATCTATTCCACACATGTATATCTATATACATACATAAAAATAAAAATATTAACCTAATCAAGAAAATTAATAACTAAACACAATAAATATAAAATAAAATGTTGCCAAACATTCTCACAATGATACATAACGTCAAGAATTATGTAAATGTTAAAATATGTAAAAATATTGTCATTGTGGAGAAAGCCAGCCATTTACTCCATTTCTTTTCAAAGATCTCTATCTGTAATGGAAGTGCATGTGTCATTTTTTCCAATTTCTCAACTTCTGCTATTATTTTGAACCATTCATCTTTAGTTTGTGGGTCTTCTTTATACCATTTCCAGGTTATAGCTAGGGCCAGACAGAATCTGCAGACATTTTTTGCTATTTCTGCGGAGAGTTTTGTAAAAATCTGCAGATTTATGCAGAATTATTTTGGGATAAATAGATATCATAACTAAAAACTTCATATATGAAATAAAAAAGAACAGCTTTTAACTTTTATTTAATGTTTACAATGCAAATCTAATTAGATCCACTTATTTGGTAATCAAAGCAAGTCTCTCATATAACATACTAAAAGACAGAAAATATTACTTTAGAAACAGTCTTGTAAATAAATCAAATGAACACTTTCATAGTCAATATTATTACTCAAATAATTTAAAAACTGAATAAATATAAATTTACACACACTGACACAAGTAAATAAATAGACTCAATGGTGGACTAAAAATCTGCGGATTTCTGCACGTGCAGATTCCGTGTGGGCCTAGTTATACCTTTTTACTTGTCAATAATATCTTAAATAGATATCTATCCTCCTTTTCTAGTTTAATAGGCATATCTCCTAGATAAAGTACATTGAATTATCAAAAATATCATTGATAGAGGAGCGTAGTTTTCCAAAAACTATGAATTGAGCGCTGCCAGAATATATGCGCATGATGTGCCTCTTCTACCCCACAGTTCCTCCAACAAGGATGAGTCCCCGATTGTAAGGATTTAGTTCTTGGTGTAATAAAAATCGAATCAAATTTTGACTCATTTTATTCTTGTCTTTATTTATTTGTTTATAAGTTGTTTAGTTCATAAGTTTAACCAATAATAATGTGAATTAACATAACATTATTAATTAAAATATTGTAGTTCTCAAAAAATTTGCATAATATATAGTATATTGTTATTATTAATGCTTATTTTACGAGCATCTAAAATGTCTGTCTGTGTATCTGTCTGTTTATCTAATTCATTCTTTCCTAATTTCTATCGATCTATCTAGCAATATAAGAACTCTATAAATAATAAAAGCTATCTGTCCATCCATCCATCTTTCCATCTGTCTATCTATCTGTCTATCTAACTATTCATTCTTTCCTTATTTCTATCGATCTATCTAGCAATATAAGAACTCTATAAATAATAAAAGCTATATGATTTACAAGTGTTCAAGACTGTATTTTATGTAGCAGCTTATAAATATAATATCTATTATATTAATATTGTTTGAAATGTCATGAAATGATTTATTTTGAGAAAATGTTTATTCTTTAATTGACTGAAAGTTTAATCTACTAATTTTAAAAAAAAGTTTTGAACTCAGTGTTGAAGGTAATGAGTTAATTAAATACCTCATTACTTCAACTTAAATGGAGTAAGTTCACAGTACTCGTTGATAAGTTTTTTTTAAACTCAAATGGTTTGAGTTGCCTTAACTTATTGGGTTTTACGGAACTCAATTGGTTTGAGTGCTCTTCATTTATTGGGTTTTACTCTGCTCAAATTGCTTCGTTTACTCAAATGGATTAAGTTCACAGAACTCATTAGGATTAGTTTTTAAACTTATAGTTTGAGTTACCTTAACTTTTTGAGTTTTACAGTGCACTGAAAGTTGCTATATATTATTAATTATTCTACTATAATTCATAATATTGTAGAAAATGCTTGGTATTTTATTATTTTGATTTATAGGTTCAGTAAATGTGTTATATAAAATACTTAATATGTTTACATTTAGTTTAACATTTGAATATTACTTCAAGAATTGAGCAGGTTTGTAATCTTAAGTGTAATTAATACTATTTTTATAGCAAATTTTCCAGTTTGCTTGGTCAGATTTTTCTTTAAATATCTCTAAACATAACAAATGTAGCCACATCAGTCATGTAGAAATGCAGATTTTTATGTGCAGGACAACAGAGGTCATCTGAGCAATTTGAACCCTGATGTAAAACTTTGACACTAATAAAAAAAAAAGCTCCATTCTTTCATGTCCGCTCTGAAACGCTCTTTTACATAATCGTTATCCTCTATTGTTTAAAACCTGAGCAAGCATCTGTGCAACTGACCTGGAGGATGACACTGGTTTGTTCAGCTGCTTCTTGGAAAAAAAATGAGGGGAAAACAGCAGATTCACAGAGCACAAAAATCAACAGTAGAATCAGAACACCTGAATCATGATGAGTAGCATTCGTGAGGCGGTCATTATTGTTTAATAAGCTAAAAGTTCAGCTTTAATATGAGCTATATATTAAATAATAATGATTTTTTTTAGATGTAGGTATCAATATGTTAATCGTAACGATATTTATAAGCTAGTGTGCTCCAAAACACTGACTAAATTCACATTTAGAAGAAATAAACACTCAAAGCTTGTAGTTTGTCACTTCTGCCTAAATGAATCGACACATTTTTTTTGATGTCACCCAATATTTCAGAGTCTCACCAAATCTTCTGACCAATCAAATGCGCTCTAGTGTCTGATGTGCCCCGCCCCCTTCAAGACGCTTCTCATTTGGTCTTAATTTGATGCTCTTGAGCTTAACCACACTCACTGGCAGAGCGGTGATAAAACAGAAACGCTATTGGCTGTTTTTTTAAGGGGAGGGGCTACTATAAGTCCCGCCCTGTCTTCGTGTTCCAGTTGCGATTACATCAAATATCGAACAATAATCCACATTTCAAAGCACTTGATGAGACCTTTAAATGCTTGCCCTCTTTTGAGTTAGGTGAATTCTGATTGGCTTACATGGTTTTTATTGTACGTCGAGTGAAAAAGAGAATCTTCTGAAAGCGTTTTCAGTCATATCATTATTCGTTATATCGTATAACAGTATTTGCAATTGTATCTTTCATTAAAAATTATACTATTAGCAGCTGACAGCTTTGTTGAATTTAATTGCGCCATTCAGTTTTGTTCTTTGTTTAAAATTGCTCGTAGTTAGATTGTGATATAGTTTAAAAAATTAATAAAATTCTGTTGTCATTGGCTCATCCTACAATTACATTCCTTTATATTTAAGTTTCTTTCTTAAACACAAAAGAAGTTATTGGCACCCATTGACTTCCATATTTTTTCCCATATATTTAAGTCAAGGCATCCCAGCAACCAGCATTCTTCAAAGTATCTTCTTCTGTGTTTTACAGAAGAAAGAAACCCATAGATGTTAAAACTATGCGATGAGGTAATTTTCATTTTTCGTGAGATCATATCCCTTTAAAGCCATATGTATCCTGATCATTCATCAACTGAAAACATCTAGGCTATTACATTTTATAAAAGCATATAACATGTTTTAAGAACTATATCATTAACAATATAGTTATTAGTTTAATGTGAACATGCCTTTCAAGATATTTTTAAGTTTACACAGTATATATAACCAGGAAAAGATTCAAGCAAATTTGGCTGTCCAAAGGGCACACCAGACCTCACAATATTGCGAGACGCCACAAATCAATCAAAAATCCCAGCCAATCAGAAGACCGTGTGGGCGGAGATATCAGCAGGCGCACTGACTGCACGTCGCAGAGAAACGGATAAGTAGCCTACATTATCTAATAATTCATATATAGAGCATTTTGACATGATTAAAAACACATATTGTGTCACTAATAGATTCCTTATCATGGAAAACACTTGCTGGATAGCACTAAGTCGACCATGTTAACGTTCATGGTTTTAATCTATTTTTAGATCTGAGGTAAATTATCCATTGTCGCCTTCATGTCTATACAGGTCAGTCTACACGACATAAAGGTTTAAGTATGGCAACTTGCAAGTGAGATTCAAACTCTAGACACAAAATAGAGCACATAGTTTATTTTTATTAGGCTATATCATATTTTTATGTCTTCTTTTGCAGAAATATAACCAACCGTCGCAGTTTTGCGCTTGCTAGCTGTTAGACGGTAGTGTCACACACAACACATTTATTGCTACACTTACATAAGCAAATGTTTATATATATATATATATAAGCCTATATATTTTTATTTATTGATTCATATTTATATAATAGCCCCCATCTCAATTAATCAAGCTACTTTCTTTTAGATCAAGCATTTCAGGGAAAACAAAAAATAAGTTCCCCAAGCTTGTAAAAAAAGCGTTGGAAGTTATTTTAATGTGTCGCCACTCACTAATTCATAAAGGAAAGGTTATCTTCAAAGTGTACACACTGGTTTCCTGGAAACCCCGTCAGGACAGCAGAGGGAGCCTGTGGTGGATGGAGAACTTCTGCTCGCCTCTCTTCTTGGTCCAAACAAAGGAATGAGGGATGGGGAATTCCTTCATGGCTTATTTAGGGCTACTCTCCCACCCCCTTCTCATATAAATGAGATCCAGAACTGAATGAAAGCAAGATCACTAACTCATTTTCACTCCCTTGGAGCACTTGGAAAAATTCTTCATAAGTGGACAACATGGATTCAGCTTTCTTGCTGACTTTGCTTTTGCCAGTTGCAGGTAAGTTTCATCTGCTGGTAATTTAACTGCATATGCTAATAGACAACATGCATAATTTAACATATTTCACAATCTTGCTTAACATTTCTTTTGGTTGGTTTCTTATACTTCCAATGGCTGCTTTTATTTCTGTAGTTATACTATTTTTTTTAGAAAAATGATGACAATTTTTTTTATTATTAAAGGATTTGGCTGGTAGTATCAAATGTTTTAATATTTAACCCCTTGTTTGTATTATCCACATTGGAAAAATGTATGATAAATAGTTGATTATAATTAGAAGTTATGATTAATAACTGATTCAATTTTAAATAAATGTATTTATTTGTTTAATTTTTGCAGAAATTGACATTTGGTGAAAATAACAGAAATTATTATTTAGATTATGAAAATTTATTTTAATCCTTAAACACATAACCTATGTTTTGATTACAGAAGAGTTAATAAATCAATATTGAGTGGAATAGAACAATTTAATCAAAACAAATGAATATATATGTACATTTTTTGTGGAGCTTGGAAAAAATGTTATGAGACCTTAATAAAATATAACAACATATTAACATTTCCCTTAAACCCACAACTAACAAATCCAGTAAGTTCAGAAATTGTAAAACAAGTTCACTATACATTGTAAAACATAATTTCTTAGTTGTAAAAGTTGTAAATGAAACAAACAACATTTTGGAAGAAAATATACATTTTGTTGTCATAATGTTAATTCTTAAATGTTAAACTTTACATTTCTTTACTACTTGTGCATTTTACAAATATCTTTACTGTCTTTACTCCTGTATACACATAATATTGTATTTTTATTTACATAACTGAACTGCATATTCAAATTTGAGACTTTATTTTACAGTGCAATTGAACAAGCATAAAAAATTATACAAAGTTTTTATATTCATGATTTAATTAGTTATGCAAATGTTTTATTTCAATATTCAAATTCTGTAATTTAGTCAGAAATGCAAATGTGTAAATTATAAATCATAACAATCAGTGCTTTAAATAAGATTATGTAATAAATGATTGATGTTGGAACTGTTGTCTTTTAGTTGTTTCCCACATGCTAGAGCTGCCGCGCAGTGTTCTATTCAAAGTGGGCGACAGGAATGAGTTGAGATGCAGCATGCTATCTTGCCCAGAGAAAGTGAAGTTTGTTTGGACCGCGTTAGAAGACAAACCGATTTTTGCTACTCCAAAGACGGGGGATAAAGAAACTGTGCTGATCTTTGACAATGTGATGAAGAATCACGCCAATGCCATAATGTGCAGAGCTACCTGTGGAAAGGAGACGAAAGAATTGATAACAGAGGTTAAAGTTTACTGTGAGTGCATTAAATGTTTTCAGTTTAATCATTTGAGTCAGGATTCAGAATACACTTTCAGTTGTCACTTTTTACCACAGTAAATATTTCTCAAACTATGTCTGACTTGACATTGGAGGTTACCAAAATGTATACAACTATATTTGATTTAAAGCAATTTTTTAAAAATAAAAAGTGAACAGTAAACATTGATTTGACGAACAGAACATTTGTGAAATTAAACTTTTAGTTCAAAACTTAATATTTACTAAGATAAACATATACAGCTGTCAACATTTCAAGTGGATCAATAAAAAAATGTCTTTTGTTTATTAATTTTAGGAACTTTTTATGAAAGGTTTTGATCCACTTCAGATGTTGACAACTGTATCCCTGCTTACTGAAATACTTTGACTTATACTTTGTGCTTTTTGACTAATCTTTAAATTTTGGAATACATTTCAGCTTTTCCAAGAAACCCAGTTTTATCAGGATATGATCACTTGATAATGGGCAAGGAAAACGTTTTGTCCTGCGAAGTGTCTTCTGTGTACCCGTCAGAGTACCTTGATGTGGAGTGGATATATGAAAACAGGGTTGTTTATAGTACGAGTGGAGACTTTGAAAAAGATGCTGTATCCATTCCTTACACAATTACACCTTCAAGCGAGGATGATGGAAAGGCAATCACTTGCAGAGCATCCCTCAATATTGAAGGTGTACCACCCGAAGAGAAGACCAAGGAGACGTCTAGACACATCAAAGTACTTTGTAAGCTACACGTACATATTCAGACTTAAACCATCTTTTAATTAAACCCAGAACGGATGTGGGAATAGTGTTTCCTCTCTGAAGATGGTGACCCCCATGGTTATTTATTTTTCCCATTGCTTTCACAGCTGCACCGCATAACGTTAATGTATCTGGAGAGACTGCAGTCTCACTGGGATCCAGTTTAACTTTGACCTGTAAGGCTGAAGGCAATCCAAAGCCTGCTTTTACATGGACGGCTCTTAAACCAGATGGCCAATCTGTTGAACTGGGAAAACAGCGAGATCTCTTCGTGCATAATGTGTCCTTATCAGATGCTGGAACTTACCAGTGTAATGTTAGTAACGTCTTGGGAAACCAGATAGTCAATGTTTCAGTGGACGTTCAAGGTTAGATGTGCATTCAATTCCTCCAATGTGTCTTAAAATGTTTTTGATCCTACATATCGTAATTTCCAGTTTCTTTGCAGCACCTCCTGTGGAAACTCACATTGTAGCAAGTCCACAATCAAGTCTGAAGGAAGGAGACTCCGTAACCATTTTCTGCAAGTCCAGTGGAGTTCCTGTGACACGTGTGGTTCTTAGCAAGAGGGTGGATGGTGTAGATTCTGAACTAAAGGCCAAAGAAGGAGCTGAAACATCAGTTACCCTCGACTCAGTCAAGCTATCCGACACAGGCATGTTTGTTTGCGAGGCTTTCAATGAGTACGGCAGTCAGAGGACCACTCTTAATCTACACGTTGAGGGTAAGACATTGGTGCATTTGGTACTAAATTTGGTCTGTTGATCACAGTCAGAACTTGGACTGTAGTGGTGGGTAAAATAAAAATGAGAAACCAATTGTAGGCCTTTATCAACTCATTCATTCTTAAAGAGCAGGTCATGCAGGTGTTCGAAGTGATGTTTTGTAAACAAATTTCGGGAGGAGCATGCGCAGAAGTTTCAGTATCAAATACTTCATTGACAATTATTCCATTAGCCAATCAGTTCTTGACCAAACCCCTATATATATATACACCAAAGCTGTCTTACCTGCAGCATCTCACGACTTTAGCATCCCTCCACCACCCCGACACCTCACTTCTTAAGCATTACAATCCCGGGGGAGCGTTCTGGGGCCGGGCTAGATACTTTGCTCGAATCCCAATTCCTCTCTGTTTCCTGATAAGGGGAATAACTCGAGTTGGGGTGTTTCCCTGAGCTCAGAGCCCTCTCCCCGGACAGCACGCCAAATACGCTTTATTCTGAAACGATTGCAAGTGTGAACTCGTGAAAATATCTTATTTGAAGTTTGTCTGCTACTGATGTCAAGACGATCAGCGTTATATATTTACATAATCCCTGCCTGGCTGTAAAATATGAACTCTCTGAACTGGGCATTTCATTTCCTAACACCGTATAGATATGAAAAGACCAATCAAAACAGACATGGCCTGCTGACCAATAAGAGAAGAGTTGGGTTACGGAAGGATAGGGTTTACAGACCTTGAGATCATAATTGATTTATTTTACCCAATTTTTTCTGATCTCAGATGCATTTAAACCTATAGAGGACTCCCAACACAATACTGGACACTTTAAAATACCACATAATCTTAAAAAGCTACTCAGAAAGTGATGAGTAACATTGTGACTATGTTCTTGGAAGTGACACGGTACAACTCTTAATTTTCTCTTATTTGCCTTGCAGCTCATTTGCTGGAAGTGGAGCTACAACCAAATGACACAATTGTGTCGGACAGAGGCTCCAGTTTGGTGTTTTCTTGTCTGGCTTCAGGTTGCCCTCATCCCAAGTTTTCCTGGAAGAATCTTTTAAATATGCCAATCCACAGGCAGCCTAAAACCGATGGCTTCCTGTCCCAGCTGCTCTTTGATCCGGTGGAGGTGGAGGATGAGGGAACTTACCTCTGTGAGGTCACATGTGGCTCTATTAAGAAGTCCAAGCAGACGGAAGTGAAGGTGTTTTGTAAGTATCTCTAAAGGTGTACTATTCAGTCTCAAGAAAAAAAATAGGATTTTATCAGGGAAAGCTCCTCAAGGGATATATCAAATTCACTTGCTGAATGGTGAAGGTATAATGAAGTTTTCAATGTGTCAACAAAATCTAAATTTTGAATTAAATATGCAATTTCCAGACTCAGGGGTGTCAGATGGGGGTAATAGAGTATGCCAACCTGATTTCACCAAGTAGGACATGTTCCTAAATTAACATCTTTGTTGATCCTTGAGCAACATTCAAATCAGCCAATCAGAATTAGGGATACGCTTACCGTTTATGTTAAGTTTAGGCTTACAATTAGGTTTATGCACTTCTACATAATTGTTATCCAACTGTTATTCCCCTCTGATTTGGGGAATAATTTACAGTTATAGTTGGGTTTAGGGGTGGGGAGAAAGGTATGGGTTACATATTCGAACAAAAATGATGTTCCTGGATCAACATCATAGGTCTCTGCACAGTTTTGCTTCAACCCTAATCAAACCCAGTTAATCCAAATAATCAAGGTATTCAGGACTACTAGAGACTATTAAGCAGGTGTGAGTTGGAGGTGGTTGGAGCTAAACTGTGCAGAGCTGCGATCCTCCAGGAATTGAGTTTGAGACCATTGATCAACATAGATGTTAGTTCAGGATCGCATTGTACTTGGCAAAATCATGACGTGCAAATAGAGTAACAGGCGCCCTACAGACTTAGATGTGTAACAGGAGCCCAACATTTCTGGAGTGTCTATCTTCAACACACTTGTCTGGTAGTTTATATTAAGCTTGAGGATCTGGTTCAGTTGTGTTTAATTGGGTTTAGAGGATTAGAATTGGATTTAGAGAATTAGAGTTAAACTTTGCTGAGCTGTGGACCTCTAGGAGAAGGTTTGGACACTCCTGTCCTAATATGTTATATTGACCAAAACATAAATTTGTTTTGGGAATGTTGCTTTGTCTGGCTAGTTTGGGTGCTGAAAAGGCATCAAAATACAGTAAAATTATTATAAGGTAATCTTGCTTTCAACGTAAAAGTTTCCTTTCATTCCAGCTCCACAGTTTTGGATCACAATTAACCAACTGTTAAACAAGTCACCAGTAATTCAGTCTATTTGTGGAAAGTTTTAATAATAGCTCACCATGACATTGATTTAATGGACTACGGATATAAAGTAGTTCATCCTGTCAAGATGTAATGCTTTTCTGTTAAATGTTATTGCTTACAAGGTCACAGAGACTTCCTCAAAATCTTCTGTTGCTCTCTGAGGATTTTAACTCTTAGAATGTGCGAGGGAGTGTTGCTTTGTTTACATTATGTGCAGTGCTACATATTGACTCTGTCAGAATGACGATGATCTGCCCTAATTTGAGGATCTTCTTATCTCAAATGTATTTATTACTTCTGGTTTTTATTTATACTTGAAAGTGCTTAGATATTCCGTTTTCTTCTCTTATCAGCATTTGCAACAAGTCCTATCGTAAAAAGTACTGGACCTTCTCTGACAGGAGAGATGATGAAATTGACCTGCACTATTCGAGACGTTTTTCCAGTCAACCTTTTCCAAATCCTGTGGATTGATGGAGAAAGAGAAATCTGGAGAGAGGAATCTCAGTCATTTTCAAGTGGATCAACAGATCTGACTTCGGTTTATTCTTTCCAAGTAGACACCGAAGACCAGGACAAACACATCACCTGCAAGGTCTTGCTGGACATGTATGGTGTGCCACCTTCACAAGTAGTGAAGACTGCATCTACTACATTGTCCATTCACTGTAAGTCAGTGTTATTTTTTTAGTCCACTCAAATTTGGCATTGTTCTGTATGTTTGTGACATTTCGCTCCTTTTACAGATCCCCCCAGAGCCACAAGGATTATTGCCAGTCCACTGACAAAGTTGAAGGAGGGAGAACCTGTGAGCTTTTCTTGCCTTTCTGACAGCTTTCCAGTAGGGCGTATGGTGCTAAGCAGGGTTGTAGATGGCATACAAACAGAGCTAAAGACCATTGATGGGGTTGAAACTTCATTTACCCTACCTTCGGTTATGCTAGATGATGCTGGCATCTACGTTTGTGAAGCTTTTAATATTTATGGGAATCACAGCGACAGTGTGGAAATTACCGTGAAAGGTAATTTTTTTGCGGTATTCAATGAAAATCAGTCACCATACCCTGGCAACAGTGTTAATATCTTGTACAGTTTAAAAAATCAATAGTTATTAAAAATAAATTATAATTTTTAGAGTGCCTTGCTCTCCATTTTGCCTTGTTCTCCTTTTCATCACAATTGATTAATTTCGCTTCTACTGTATTGTTGCCCTTAGTTCTGTCTAGGCAACTGACAATTATTGTGCCTCTTTTAATGCAGCGCCTCCCAGGAACACGACAGTGGAGATCTTCCCATCCACAAATGTTCAGGAGGGGCAGAATATCACCATCTGTTGTCGCTCCGTGAGTTTCCCTCCACCTGCGGTGGTCCTCAGCAAGCTGGATAGTGAGACAAACATCTACTCCCTTGATGGGGTCTTTATACTAATGAACCTTACTCCAAACGACACAGGCCTATATCAGGTCAATGTCACAAATGACCTGGGTTACGAAACGGAGGTTTTCAATATCAATGTGATAGGTGAGTGTAACCATATTATATCAGAATAATTAGACTTAGATGCACTCTCTAGATCAGTGGTCCCCAACCTATATCTTCGTGGACTTGTCAACGATTGACAATTTAACCACGGAAAGGGGGGGTTGTAGGTGGTGCTAGGTGACCATCAACCGTTTTCCGACAAAACAAATCATTGCTGTCATTCTGAAGTTTTATTTACTGGTGGTTGAGGATCACTGCTCTAGATCTCAGCACAATTAGGAGTCCATCTCTCTACTTTTCACCTACAGCTTTTAATGGAATTATGGCCTTCATCAAAGATGATGATTTGTGAGGAATTGTTTTCTCATCGTCATTTTAAAGTGATGAAACAAAAAATTTAAACTCTCTTACTAAGTTTCAAATAAATATATCAAGTAATTATATAGATAGTTTCTTGTATATATATATATATATATATATATATATATATATATATATATATATATATATATATTATAAAAGGTCTTCAAAAGTCTTACATTTACCCTCATAAACCTGCAGAAACCCTGTATTATGAATAGATACGCTACATTTTTTTGCTAATATATTAGGGATGTATATTTGAATATTTGTGCACTTGTTGTTGCATTTAAACTTGGTTTGACACTGACACTTACATCGTTATGTTTGATTTCTCGTTACAGAGAAAAGATTGGACTCTCCATTGGGTTGGACAGACTTTTTAACCCTAGCCATTTTCTTAGGAGGTGCTGCTGCTCTGCTTGGTCTTGTGCTGTATGTGTGGAGAGAAAGAAAGAAGGGGTTTTATGATCTTACGAAGGGCATTATATAGACATTGAATAGACCCCAGTAAGTGTATCAGAAGCAGCTATGCTGTCGTATCAGGGCCCCGGGGCCCCCTAAAGTGAGAACTGCAGGTGACTGGATTGATCATCTGAAACTTCAGGTGAAAAAAATACCCCAGCCCGCTGTGAACCTGCGGTCTCCACAGGCAGAGATCATCAACGTTCCTGGGATTTGGTTCCTCAGAGGAGGTAATCTAAACTTGTGTGGTTCGTTCGTGGTTTGGGATACAAACTGTGAAACATTAGCATTTTAGCATCAAAAGAATGTAACCTAGCCACCAAATTTGGTACATTTTAGATCACAACAATCAATTTGCTGTACTCAAGTTGATTAATTTTGTGTGGTGATTTTATCAGATGTTTTCATTTTGATATTTATTAAACAAGCAGCTTTGTCATTTGATCCGAGAACGCGTTATGGGAAAATCCAGGGAAATTCCCAGCATCTGATATGGCTTCACTTTTACATTTCACTTTTACTTTTCGTTCTTCCCACCATACTATCTGTGAAAGCGCATATTCACTTATCAGTACAAGCCGTTTCCTAAATTCCAACAAGACAGGAACAAGTTGATCAAAATAAGCGCTAAGCACACCTTCCAAAAATAAACCACTCCACAATTGTGCTCCGGTCCTTTGAAGACCAATCAGAAGAGAGACCCTCAGAAAAAAACATCCCTTTCTTCTTCCCTTTTATTTTAGCCCTGCACATTAAGACTAACTGATTCAAAATCGAGTTCCTCGTTCCCTTTTTAGAGTCTTGTATTGATTTTCTTTTGGTCTGTGGTCCTATAAAAGGCTGTTGCCATGGTAACCATCCAGATGCAATAGGAAAAGGGGGTGGGTTGTGTTTTTATGTTCCACAGGGAAAAGAAGGAGAAGCAAGGTGCGAATGGAACAAAGATGGAAGGTTCATCCATTTCTTTCTTTAGCCTCTGCTCAATAAATTTAATACAGCCATTTTGAACAACTAGCAATGTGCAAAAAATGTAGTCTGCAATCATATTTGTGTCTTCACTTGGACAATATGTTTCGAAAGAGATGAATGACTAATAATAATAACAACGATAAATGACCCACTTGAATCCTGATTTATAAGTGTGTTTTCCAGTAAAGCACTTAGCACATCCTTATGCGTCGTGTACTTGAAGTGTTTCCGAACATGGTGATTATGTGAGGATTGTTTGTTATTGGTATAAGTGGTGTCCTTGTGAACCTACTATCAGCATAATTGGATGACGGTCAAGAACAGCTCATTCTTGTCCTCTGAGTCTTTTTGTTGGAGTCTGATTCTATAGACTTAGACATTAAGTATTTGTCTTACTAAACATAGAGTCCAGACAAAGGAAACAGAGAGCCACTGGATATTTATCATAGTTTCACTACAAATAAATTATTTGTTTTTCGTTGTTGTAAATCAGAAAGTGTTATGGAGTTGTATTTTGGGTTAAAATGATCAAACCCTAACTTTGGCCATACGTTGGTCCTGAATTATAATAGAAAGTGGGTGTTTTTTTGTTTCACAACATAAAATACCTCAAAACCCTTTATTACTACTTTATTGACCATCATAAAAAGCTTTAAATCTTATATTGCATCAAGAATTAACATAGTAACTGTAGTTTAATAACTGTAGTTGATGAGCTGTATGAGAAAATAAAAAGCAAATAATTATATATATATATATATATATATATATATATATATATATATATATATATATATATATATATATATATATATATATATATAGTAAATGATGTTTAAAACTGTTAACGTATTGAAACAATACTTTCTTCAGGGATATTTTAAATAAATACCATTATACTAAGCTGTTTGACTATCAAAGAATCACCGTAAATCACATGACTAAATGTTATTTACTTTGAAAACATGACGATGACAAAATCAAAATGGACTCCATAAAACAAAAACTGATTATAAAATCTGATTATGAGCATTTTTAATGTAATGCACACATTTTTTTTCGGGATCTAATTATCTAATCAGTTACTATCCAGGGGTGCATTTCCCAAAACAATGGTTTGCCAACTAAGGTCGCAGGTTTTGTCTTTACAAACATAGTTCCCAGTTGTTCTATTCCCAGTTATCCTCCCTATGCCCTATTCCTTTCCAATGTTCATTTAAACTTGGAATGATAAAAAAAAAATCATGGCAAGTCATCTCTCTTAATTTGCTTTCAAAGTATTTTTACAGTTCAGTTTTAGCGATCCATATTGACAATTGTGTTCCCTTCGCAGTGCACTTTCAAAACATTTATGCCATTTTGAACACAGCCATTGCTCATGATGAAAGCTATAGGTGACCTATTATGTAAAAGCGGAATTTACGAAAGCTTGTGAAGACAAAATATTTAGCATTTGTTAATGCTTTTAATTTATATTAGATTATTTATTAAGAAATGTTTCTGTAGCCTACTGTATATGACATGGGTCTGTTGGTTAGAACATTTCTGCAGTGGTTTGAATGTGTCAAAGTTGTTAAAATGTAGACTTAAAAACATTCTAATAAAATAAACAATAAATATACAATATCCTACTTAATAATAACGAAATAACAATAGTAATTATTATTATTAATACTTAATAAATAGCCTACTGTAAATTACAACCATTAACAATTTATATGATTTATATATGAGATTAGAATACATGTTAGCCTAGTGGTTTTTATCTTTTAGCATGGATTATGGCATATTCTGAATTATATTTGTAAAGGAAACGTAGGCTATAACGATGGATCTGCGACAAAGCAACTACGGTTTTGGGAAACACTCATCACTACATTGTTAATTTCCCAAACGATGCATCATACTATGATAGTTCAGCCATGAGTTATGTCGATGTTTGGGAAACGCACCCCAGCACTGTGCAAAACAAAACCAAAGAGCTGAAGCACTTGTGCCAAATCATACCAAGTTTTCTCTTTAAAATATAGTTTGTATATGTATTTAGGCACATTTTGTGTTGATATTACCAATGTAAAAACTCAACTTTTTGACTTACTCTGTTTCCTGAATAATCAATAATCCTCAGTTAAATATGTAAACTATACCAAGTTAAATAAACAGTTTACACAAAACATAATTATTCTATGCTATTTTTTTATTTGTTTTGTGTCTGTCCCTACGTTCTAGTCAACTCTGTTACATCCGCTGTAAAAACTGGCGAGAAACTCTGGAAAGCATCGAGGCACCTCATTATACTTCTCTAATTAATTAGTAAAACAATTTTAGGATAAACCAGAAGCAGATTAATTATGTCAACTGTGATCCCAACAAACACATCTACGTTGTAGCGATGTCTGTACAATGTTGCATTTTTTTCAAAGGCAACATCACCACTTACGTGCCCGCTACATTGTTACAATGGAGAAATGTAAGACGTTAGAAGGCTGTAGCAATGTTGTTGTGTGACACTCCAACACAATCTCATGGCAATTCGTAACTTTTTGATTTAGTGGCTAATTCGTACGAATTCGTATGATCTAATTCGTACAATTTAGTACGATTTGCTCATCCGCTAATGACGGTTGGGTTTAGGGATGGGGTTAGGTGCCACGCCTCCTTTTTACAATCGTACAATTTAGTACAACTGAACTCGTATGAATTCGTACGAATTAGCCACTAAACTGTCAAAACGTAAAATACTTACGTTTTCTCGTGAGATCAGGCTAGACATTCAGCAACCATAAGACGATGGTCTGTTGAAATTGAAACTGATTCATTGATGATGAGTAAATGTACAGTGCTCGTTTAAATGGCAACATTATGACACCATTGTGACAACCTTCAGCAACAACGTATATCCTCAACCTTTTTACAAGGTTGGTACAGCATTGTGTGTTTGTTAAAAATTCCTCGTTCACTTTTTATAAACAATATGATGTAAATACATAAGATTCTGTTTTTAGATGCGTCATGTGGTATCTGAGGTTAGCATCTTGAGCTAAATCCCAAAATGCTAAAAAAAAAAACCTGACAGAATCAAATCTTACCAATCATATTTCAGCATTTTGCATTATTTTTAATTAATGATGGATTCAGTTTACTGTAAATGATACATTTGCTGTTGTATATCAGTCCAGTTCGAGGAGAATTATTGGAAAATGCTTGCAATTCTGGAATGAGTGTCACAAGATAATAATTTAGCTTGTTTTTTAGTATCTGCTGCATCGTTCCCCATCAGTTACAGTGTGTTTTTATTCTCTGTTTGCTTAGTTGAGGCGAATGAACCATTGCAGTGACATTTAGCACAAAAAACCCTCGGGAGGACGAGAAAGATCGATAGTTTATCCAGCTTGCGAAAGCACCAGTATTTTAAAAGCGTACTTATGAGCAGTTTGTTCAAGTCTGTGACACATTCTAACCCTTGGGCCCCTAAAAGCCCCTGCTTATGTAACACTCACAAAAAAAGAGCAGCAACAATGATTTGTGCCGAGCGCTGTCTTTTTTAATCGCTTAAAGACACTGGTATTTCCTGCCTCGGGGTTGCAGTGTGGACACACGGAGCATCTCTAGAGCGCGGCTGCCTCCACTCCAGCTTGTTTGTTTGATTGCCGTTTAAAGAAAAACACAATATTTATGGAGGCAAAACCTCCTGGTTCAGCAGATGGTGTTTGACCCAACGTTCTTGCAGCGCATCCTTCACCAATATGACAGATCAGCAGCTTTTTTACAACGTCCCCACTTGCTTTGTCTTTTTCCAAGAGACCCGTTGTGTTTTGTATTGTTTCCGAAGCACATTAGTCTTTTGTTGATACATATTGTAGATGCAGAAAAGCGCTAAAAATGCCCACAGCTGGCCTACAGAAGCCTGTCTGTGTGTGTTAACGGACAGATGATCTCTTTCCAAGAAGCCAATAACACGAGGAATGTTTCATTTGGCTGGCAAGTTTATCGGTGTGGGTCAGATGAGTTTTCTTTTCATCACTAACAGACCGCTCCATGCTGACTCCCCAAAATGTTGCTTTTGAACTTCAAACATGAGTGCTATGACTCCAAAAAATTCCCTAGTACTCTGCCTTTGTAAGGGAATATCCATTTTGATGAAACAACATTTATTAGATGGTTTCCTGCATACGTGTTTTCGGTAAACGAATAATGTGAGTACATGTATTGTTTTTTTAAGGGATCCAACATAGATTTTTTGTCCGATATGAATCACCAAAAACTCTTAAGATTTGGAGGATGATAACCGATATATCAGCCGATAAGTTTAAATATATTTTAAAATGTTATATTTTTATACAGTATACATCTGATTTTATTTTAAAAACTTCATAAAAGTTTGAACTGATCTTATGAATTCAATAGCCTACTCAAAGCAAAATAAGCCACCCATGCATACGCAAGGCTAGCTGTTCTGTAAAATTACCTAATCTATCAGCCTAAAGATAACATCCTAATTTCAGAACGATAACGATAACAATAAAAATATCAGCCGATAATGGTATGACCACCAATATATCGTGCATCCCTAGTTATTTTGTGTGATTTTGCAATGTCAAAATGATCGCAAAAAAAAAAAATAATAAAGGATAAAACACTGTATTAATCATGCCAGGTGTTATGAAGCGGACAGGAGACAGAGGTAAGGAAACGTTAGGGTGTTTATTGAATGACAACAAGGAGCACATGAAGGATAGCCAGGAGGATCAGGAATGATGTTGGGGTCTTTTCCTCCGTGGCTGGGTAACAGGAATACACGAGGATGGACAGCACACACCAGATACAGCTGACAGAGGATGACACAGACTTGGAAGGACTGGAAGACAGGACGATTCGGGAGGACCAGGAAGACTAGGAGGAATACAAAGAGAACAGGTAAGTAAATCGTTTGTTTAGCTGAGGATGACTACGCTGAGTGGTCGCTCAGTTGTCCGCTTTCGTCGAGACGAGCCCGGACAATGAGCGACTGGAGTGCTGTGCTTTTATCTGGTGCTCGTGAATGTGATGCAGCTGTGTGCTCATTAGAAGTCAGGTGATGGTGATCTTCGTGAGTGGGGGTCGTGAGAGCCTGACCAATCCATGACAGTACCCCCCCTCCCCAGGGCCCGCTCCTGAGGGCCGACACCTCCGACGCCGTGGTGGTCTCCCTCTGCCTCTAGGCGCTGGGAACTCAGGGTGGCTCTCATGAAACTCCACCATGAGACTAGGATCGAGAATATCAGTTCTGGGAACCCATGTCCTTTCTTCGGGGCCGTACCCTTCCCAGTCCACCAGGTACTCCAACTGGCCACCACGACGTCGGGAACGCAAGATCTCCTTCACTGCGTAGACGGCTCCTTCTTCTAGGAGCAGTGGAGGAGGGGGTTCCTCTTCGTGGTCAGGCTCTGTGGAGGGAAGAACAGGATCGTGATAGGGTTTCAGGAGTGATACGTGGAATGTAGGGTGAATACGGTAGTGAGAGGGTAATTGTAGTTTGTAGGTGACGGGGTTAACCTGTTCCACGATGGTGAAGGGACCAACAAATCGGGGACTTAACTTGCGAGAGGGCAGTCGCATGCGTATGTCCCGGGTGGATAGCCACACCTTTTGTCCGGGTGTGTATCTGGGTTCTTCAGACCTTCTTCTATCGGCGGTTACCTTGCTTCGACGGACTGCCCTCTGCAGATGTTGATGAGCCTCGTCCCAGACTCTCTCGCTCTCCCGGAACCAGTGATCCACTGCGGGGACATCAGATGGTTCGCCATCCCAGGGAAAGAGCGGTGGTTGGAAGCCCAGGACGCACTGGAATGGCGTGAGTCCGGTGGAGGGTTGCCGCAGTGAATTTTGGGCATATTCTGCCCAGCCCAAATACTGGCTCCAGGAGCTCTGGTGACCACTGCAGAAGGTCCTCAGGAACCGTCCCACCTCCTGAATCTTCCTCTCTGTCTGCCCGTTGGTTTGGGGATGATATCCAGAAGAGAGGCTGACGGCCACACCTAGGAGCTTGAAGAAGGCTTTCCATAGACGTGAGATGAACTGTGGACCTCTGTCCGACACAATATCTTCTGGAATACCAAATGACCTGAAGACTTGATTAAAGATATTGTCGGCTGTTTCAAAGGCTGTGGGAAGACCTTTCAGAGGGATTAGTTTGACAAACTTTGAGAATCTATCTACTATGACTAGAATACAGGTATTACCTTCTGACGAAGGGAGATCAGTGATAAAGTCCACTCCTAGGTGTGACCAGGGACGGTTCGGAATCGGCAAGGGATGGAGCTTTCCAGCGGGTAGATGACGTGGGCTCTTGGATTGGGCACAGTCCTTACAGCCCTGAACATATTGCCTCACATCCCTTGCCATGTTTGGCCACCAGAATCGTTGGGATACTAGCGAGAGAGTATTGTTGATCCCTGGATGTCCAGTGCCTAGCGAGGTATGTAAGGAGTGGATCAGATCTACCCGGTGTTCAGGTGGTATGAACTGCCGATGAGGAGGGCATCCCGGCGGAGCAGGGGCTTCCGGAGTGGCAACGACTGGAGGAGCGTTCCAGGTGATCGGACAAATGGAGATGTGTTCGGGAAGAATCTTCGTTGGGAGTTCTTCATGATCGTGATGCTCGTGTAAACGAGAGAGAGCGTCTGCTCTTAGATTCTTGGGTCCTGGACGATAGGAAATGGAGAAATCAAAACGTGAGAAGAAAAGTGACCATCTGGCTTGACGTGGACATAGTCTCTTGGCCTCTTTGATATATTGGAGGTTTTTGTGATCTGTGATCACCTGGAACGGATGTTTGGCTCCCTCCAACCAGTGACGCCACTCCTCCAAGGCTAGCTTGATTGCTAGCAGCTCCCTGTCTCCTATGCTGTAATTCTGCTCCGCCGGGCTCAACTTCCGAGAGAAATAGGCACAGGGATGCAGTCGGGGCGGTGTATCATGATGTTGAGATAATACTGCCCCGACGCCGGTGGTGGATGCGTCCACTTCCACCACGAAAGGAAGATTTGGGTCAGGATGAGTCAGGAGTGGGGCCCTTGTGAACTCCTTCTTAAGAAGGCGGAAGGCTGCGGCTGCTTCTTTGGTCCACTCCAGTCCTTTGGGTTTACCCTTGAGGAGATTAGTGAGAGGTGATGTAATCCTGCTGTAGTCCTTGATAAACCGTCTATAAAAGTTAGCAAACCCAAGAAACCTCTGGAGCTCCTTAATGGAAGTGGGTTCTGACCAGGATAGAACAGCCTCAATTTTCTTCCCATCCATACGTATACCGGTTTGATCAATGATGTATCCCAAGAAATGAATCGACTTCTGGTGGAATGAGCATTTCTCCGCTTTGAGGTAGAGGTGATGTTCTCTCAATGTGTGTAGGACCTCCGCAACGTGTTGGCGATGTTCGGCCTCACTCCGGGAGTAAATGAGGATGTCATCTATGTACACTATTACAAAGTGGTGAAGAAACTCCCGGAGGACTTCATGAATGAAGTTTTGGAATACGGAGGGGGCGTTGACCAGACCGTAAGGCATGACCTCATATTCATAGTGGCCAGTAGGGGTCACGAATGTTGTCTTCCATTGGTCCCCCTCACGTATTCTTATCAGATTATACGCGCTGCGGAGGTCCAATTTAGTGAAGACTTTAGCTTCTCGGAGCTGTTCCAAAGCGGCTGGTACCAGAGGAAGGGGATATCGGTATTTTACTGTACCGTTATTTAGGACCCTGTAGTCGATGCATGGACGCAGCCCTCCGTCCTTCTTGGCCACAAAGAAGAAGCTTGAGGCGGCTGGTGATTTTGAGTGACGTATGTACCCCTGACTCAGAGCCTCCCTTATGTAATCTTCCATTGCCTGATTCTCTGGAAGCGAGAGCGGGTAGATCCTACCTCTTGGCAACTGGGCATCTGGAACTAGGTCGATCGCGCAGTCCCATGGCCGATGCGGCGGTAGCTGGGAAGCTCTCTTGGGGCAGAAGACATCATGAAAGGAGCTGTACTCCTTAGGAATGTGGATAGACTGCTTCTCAGGAGGGCTCTCGACCGATGTTGCAAACAAAGAAATGGGGTTCCGACCTTGAAGAGGGAGATTTGGAAAACAGGTAGGTGTACATCCAGATCCCCATTTCTTTATCTCTCCTGTGCCCCAAGAGATGATGGGATCGTGCTTCACCAGCCACGGGCGCCCTAGAATGATGTCCATATTTGCACCCTCCAGAACCAGAAATTGAATCCTCTCTTGATGTAACAGCCCCACTTGAAGAAGGATGTCTTCGCATTGTCGATGGATACGGGTCGAAGATCGAGTGCACTGGGTTATCGGTTGTATCTGGTATATATGCGAGGACGCCTCAGTACGGAGGTGGAGTTGACGACAGAGGGATTGGGAGATGAAGTTCCCTGCTGACCCGGAGTCGATGAGGGCTGTGACAAGGAGAGAAATAGAGGCAGTAGTTATTTGTACGGTGGTAGTAAGTGGTTTACATTGTTCAATATTCGTACTGAATACACTCACTGAAGTCCGAATGGGACGAAGGGGACACTCCATACGGGTGTGTCCACTGACACCGCAGTATAGACACAGACCCCGGGTCAGCCTCCTCTGTCGTTCCGCTGATGTCAGTCTTCCAGACTCTATTATCATGGGTTCTGGTTCTGGAGAGGCTGTTGACTCAGGCGATTGGAGGAGTGCAGACGAGGGGGTGATGGTGTCCTGTTGATAGGAACGGAGACGATCGGAACATCGGAGAGAATGTTGGATGAATCTCTCCAGACCCATTGTATCATCTAATGTGGCCAGCTGGATTCGGAGAGTGGGTTCCAAGCCGAGCCGGTACGTGGTCAACAACGATCTCTCATTCCATCCACTTGCAGCTGCTAGAGTGCGAAACCGGAGAGCATATTCCTGTGTAGATAGAGTACCTTGCTTTAGATGATACAGCTGCTCTCCAGCGGCTACTTCCCCATCAGAACGTCCAAACACCTCTTTGAAATACTCCGTGAAGGTAGTGATGGAATTCATGACCGGCCCGGCTTGGTTCCAGATCGTCTCAGCCCATTTAAGTGCAGGTCCAGAGAGTAGTGATACGATGTAGGCGATCTTTGACTTATCTGTGGGATATAGAGAAGGTTGCATTTCGAATATGAGGGAACATTGTAACAGAAAACCATTGCACTCCCCCGCTCCGCCTGAGTAGGGCGCTGGTCGGGCCATGGGACTGGAAGGAAGGGCCGAAGAAGAAACTGTGGAGGCGGAAGTGCTCGGTGCTGGTGGTGCGTTGGAAAGTGGAGCTGGTGGCTGTAGAATCCGCTTCAACTGGTCCACCAGCTCTTGAAAGTGATCGAGGGTGCTCATGTTGTCGTCGTTATGGGTCCGGGCTTCTGTTATGAAGCGGACAGGAGACAGAGGTAAGGAAACGTTAGGGTGTTTATTGAATGACAACAAGGAGCACATGAAGGATAGCCAGGAGGATCAGGAATGATGTTGGGGTCTTTTCCTCCGTGGCTGGGTAACAGGAATACACGAGGATGGACAGCACACACCAGATACAGCTGACAGAGGATGACACAGACTTGGAAGGACTGGAAGACAGGACGATTCGGGAGGACCAGGAAGACTAGGAGGAATACAAAGAGAACAGGTAAGTAAATCGTTTGTTTAGCTGAGGATGACTACGCTGAGTGGTCGCTCAGTTGTCCGCTTTCGTCGAGACGAGCCCGGACAATGAGCGACTGGAGTGCTGTGCTTTTATCTGGTGCTCGTGAATGTGATGCAGCTGTGTGCTCATTAGAAGTCAGGTGATGGTGATCTTCGTGAGTGGGGGTCGTGAGAGCCTGACCAATCCATGACACCAGGCCACTAGATGTCAATGTCAGTTTCCAAAGAAACACTACGTATCTGCGCACATGGATCGTGCATTCCAAATAATATGGCTGCATCTGAAATTGCATACTTCCATACTATATAGTGTGCTAAAACAGTATGCGAGCTGAGTAGTATGTCCGAATTCATAAAATTCGGAAAACAGTATGTGAGAAGTACCCGCGTGACCTACTACTTCCAGTGAGATTCTGAAGTGCTATGCTATCCCATGATTCTCCGTGAGAGAATTCATGAATGGGAGTAAAGCGATGAAACTGACGTGGGTAGATCTTGTGATTTTGACAAAATGGCAGATGTAGTATGTCCAAGTTCCATTCATACTACTGACATTCATACTGTATAGAACGTACTTTTCTAACAGCCAAGTAGTACGTTTAAATTCAAATGCAAAACCTACTGAGTAGTAGGCGATTTCGGACGCAGCAAAGACACCACATAGAGCTTGGGAATCTACGTTATGGCAAAGACAATAGAATACACAAGACATGTCACTCATTGTTTTGAATGAGGAAAAGTGTAACAGTCAATATGGCAAATAAAGCCTGTCTTCTAGTACAGGAGCCAATCATCAATCGCTATAGACTTACTATAATCCGGAGGAGGGGCTCGGACCAGACATGAATTCTGGAAATTTTGTGTGTTTAGAAATGAAACCAAAGACACAGATGTTGTTTAATTATATTGTTGATTCTTCATATGAAATTCAATCGTTAGCTTGGCAAGCAATTTTGGAGAATTTGATGTTTCCCCATTTAAACAGAATGCCCGAGCATACTGTCCGAGGGGCGTTTCAAAGATGGCTGCAGAGTGAAATTACTTGTCTTAAGGAGGCTTTAATTAAGGTGAGTTGCGTTTTTCCAATGTTAATGTACAATGTAAACCAATTGAAATCACAACAGAAAAAAAGGACCGTTTTATTGTAATATAATTTGAAAAACACTCGGTGTAGGCTTTTTGTGTGTGTGAAATACTGAAAATATGCTTTCCATAACATTCTGTCTCCAGCGGTGAAGTGTAACTGGAGAAGCCGAGCACAGACGCAAAGGGGGACGGATCCGGAGCGGATCAAATAAATGAACAAGTTTATCTGTAACTGACAAGGTATCAATGAGCTAATGCAAGAACATTTCCATATATGATTTTCTTCTTTATTTGTAGTGTGAGTGCTGATGGATATATGATGCAGCAAATTAATAGAGATCAATGGGAATCAGGCTACCTTGTCCTAAAAACCCAGAATGCATTGCGCTGTAACAACACATTCCTATTCTCTATTGAAGTGTCATTCCAAGTTGTTCCAAAAGGGCTCAAAACTGGCCACCTCAAAGTATCCTGAATGAAGAATTTGGATGCTTATGGTTTTATGGACACTTAGGGCCCCCATGATCCTTTGCGCAAGCATGTTGTTTGGTGTCAAACAGCATGTTTCAATTGGCAGGGCTCACCCCTATTCCCTAATCATTTTGAAGCTGTCACTCAGGAGGGTAAACTCTTCAATGGGAATTTTTTTTTGTCAAGTATACACGCATGAATATTGACAGAATATACAGAATACAGTTTACTATGAATTCACGTTTTTAGTTGATGATAATTGTATCGCTTTCAAAAACTTGCTCTGTGTAACTTGTTTTCAAGCTAGCCATTGTTATCTAAATAAATAACCAAACTGCAAAAATCTATTTCAATGCTAGAAGTTATGTTATGTCTATGTTATGTTAACCTTCTGCCCTCACTTGATCTTCTGAATAGCGTAGATTCCTTATCAATCACTGAATTTCACATGTGAAAATTCACCAAACATTTTCCAATTTGACTGCACCAAATATCTGGAATGATTCTACTGATGACATAATCACCGTATTAGGTCTCGGTCCTCAAATACACAGCTAGATTTAACCCATCCCCAGTTTTTCCTAGACTGTCTGATGGTCCGATATTCAAATAAAATTCTACTTGTTGCACATAAAATGATGCCCTACTTCTCTATGTCCAACAAGATTTCAGTATCAGCCACGGTGCTACAATACCCATTTGCACATTTTCACCATTTTGGACAAAATGGCGGACAGTGATGGGGGCTCAGAATATCAGCGTTATGATTGCTCGGATCATCTGTCAATCAAACGGCAGACAAAGGGTCGATTAGCATAATTATACGATTCCTACAAGCAAAAAGCATTCATATTCGCATGACACTCGTTATTTCACTTAGTAAATCTGTACAGCTTGGTCCACAGAATAATTTAGCGCTTTGTTTAGTCATTAATAGTGTCGTCATGGTATAAACACAGCATTACTAAATATCACACAAAACACCATTTTTTTTTCACGCCTGTCGGACAAAATGGTGGACAGGTGGACGGGGACTCAGACTTTCAGCGTTATGATTGCTCAGATCATCTGTCAATCAAACTGCAGACGAAGGGTCGATTAGCATAATTATACGATTCCAACTAGCCAAAAAGCCTCATGAAGCTCATTATTTCAATTAGTGAATCTGTACAACTTGATCAACAAAGATTACTTTAGCGGTTTAGATAGTGTCGCCATGGCATAGACGCAACCTTATTAAATATCACACAAAACACCATCTGACCAATAAGAATCGAGGACTGAACTCTGTAAGTGATATATTTTTCCCAAATTTTTTTGGCTTTTTTAAAATACGTAGCCTTAAGTGTGAAGTATTTTCACTTATGTTACGCACATTTAACCCCCCCCAGTCCTACACCACCCAACCCGCTCCGAGCTGGGATCGAACTGGCGACTTTCCGCAAGGGAGTTGGTTGCTCTAACAAGGAGACTAAAGACCATATCCTCTAGCGTCTGTTGCTAAAGCACCTTTAGAGGTCAGAGGAGTGAGGTTTACCTGCACAGCACTTCACTAGCTGGCCAGTGCTACACTCACCCCCTAAACCTCACTCCCATCCGGGTCACGGCACCAATGTAACCCCACCGATCCTACACCACCCAAACGATCTTCCACATGAGATTCAGGTTCTCTATCAAGAAGGCTAAAACGTCACTATCTGGCCTCTGCTACACATAGTATTCGCGGCCATCATGGAGATAATTGGATGTAAACAACAGCATGAACTGCATGGTAATTACACTTAATATTTATTAGTTCTGTTTATTTACGCTACATAAAAATATGCTAAAATCATGTAGAAAATACTTAAGTAGGAAAAGGTGTAATAATTTGACAAATGTACTCTAACAGGAGTTATTCTGCTTAATTTGTCATCATTTTTGGCAGCCTTAGGTACTTTAAATGTTTTTCTTTTTACCATATGAATAATTTTGTATGACAACAATTGATCATTTTCAACAATTAGCAAAATATGCAAGTTTTGTTCAGTTCAGTGGCAGTGTTTACATACTGCTCTTCAAAATGGCTGACTGGTGATGCTGATGATATAATACAATGTAATATAATATAATATACTATAATAGTTGGCTATTCATTCCGCAGTGGCGACCCCTGATAAATAAGCGACTAAGCTAAAAGAAAATGAATGAATATAAAATAATAGTTAGTGATTCTAGCCTTCTCTCAGTAACACAAACCCCACTATAGTCCTTGTAATGTGAAAGTAATGCACACATCAGTTTAACCTATATAGATAAGCACTCATAACCACTCACATATTCACAAGAGTAGTCTATTTTTAATTTGAAACGACCTTGTATATCATCTGCCCTCATTCCAGTCAAGCTCCTGTAGGTTTTCCACCTTAACACAATGCAAACTCAAACTCAAACCGCCATTCAGGATCTGAGAGGATATGATAATACATTCATAACACAACATATATGGCACGAAGCTCCTGTTATTCCACAGGAAGCAGAAGTTTGTGTTTTCTCTATCAGCATGCAGTCCGGAATACAGATTGACCCCTAAATTAGGCTGAGTGACCTTCCTACAGTGTTCATCTTGACGATCGTGACTATTAAGATATATCTGGCATTAGGCCGGAGTTGCAAACCTCAGCAAAAGCTTTGCCAAAACTGAACTTTAGTTGTTGCTACTGTCCTGCCACAGCATGACCTTTAAGAGGTCAGGGAAATAGTATTAAAGACTATTAAAGCACTAATTTGAGCTTGTTTGTTCGTTTTAACAGGATCATTTTGATTAATGTGTTGAGATTAATCATTATTAGTGATTTTTCTAATGTCATATTTTAGATGTGTGACCACATTGTTTCCTTAATGCTAATATTAATACCTCAAATCATAAACTTGTTGCTAACGTTTCTAATTAGTTGTTGGGCTGGATGGTATATCGAGTTTGTGTGATGCGCCAATGTATTTATTGTTAATAAAACTTTAAAAAGCAGTGATTCTCAACCACGTTCCTGGAGGACCACCAACACTGCATGTTTTGGATGTCTCCTTTGTTTGTCACACCTATTATAGGTCTTTCAGTCTCTGCTAATGAGCTGATGATCAGAATCAGGTATGTTTGGTTAAGGAGACATGGAAAATGTGCTTGGAACATGGTTGAGAAACTCTGGTATAAAGCAATGAATGCTAGAGTTATGCAAAAATGTCTATGTATGTGCAGTACTTGTGTAATCTTTTTGTGAGGATTAGATCAGAATTATGCATGTCGTTCCAACTATTAAAGTATTTGTTAGTACTATGTTTGAAAAAACTCCTTAAATTATGTTTGAACAAACAGCAAACGTCATTTTTTGACTGTGTTTTTGAGAATAAATGTAAAGCGTCTCACGAACAGACGATTTACCAGCGAATGCTACATTTCTCAGAGGATCACAACCTTTTGTCGATTTTTCCAAGTAAGCTTTTCTGGGAAATGAAACATTTTCAAGAGAATCTAAAAACACTGAAAAAATTCCCCTCTTCATACATTTTTTCTATCTCCCTTTGGGCATTCAGATCATTAAATCTTCATGATCATAGTTATCAGTCGTGGTGTGAACTGCCCTTTAGCACTGTCTATAATGCCAAAACACGAGGACTGACTTTGTAGTCAGACCAAGTTTCACCAAAACCAAGCGAATCCGAGGATCATGATCTCATCTTACAAGCGCTTGTTTCCATAAGGGAATGAATGCAAGCTAAGAATATAAACACAAATAAAGTAGGCCAGATGTGCGTCAGATGAATTCTGTATGTGGTGAATGTATGGAAGATGTTGGAGTTTGGACTGGCGAGCCTGTATAGATACAGGATGTGAAATCGAATGTGAGAGGACTCTATCTGGCTGCATGAACTGCAAATTAAACAAGAGGAAGGTAAGAATGTTTACTTTGGCTGCTTTGTATGTCTGATAAAGAGAGAGAAAGAGAGAGTCAGTGGGGTGTTAGGCTTAGTGGGAGATGTTTTTCAATAACATTCCCATCTTAAGAGACAATTCAAGTCAAGGCTGTTTTAATAGCCATTAATTAACTGGCACAGTTAAGCTAGATGGCTGACAAGTGGTTTCCTTATGGAACTTTATTAAAGGTTTTCTTTATTCAAGTGGAATATTTTTGGCAGGTGTAAAACATAATGTGAGTTCAACTGGTTAAAATGACGCAAACAAAACGATTTTTAAGGGGTTTTTGCCACAACTCAATTGTTTTATGTTAAATCCACTTAAATGTGTAAAACTTAATAAGTTAACTTAATTTCTTATTGTAGGGGTGACGCAGTGGCGCAGTAGGTAGTGCTGTCGCCTCACAGCAAGAAGGTCACTCGTTCAAGCCTCGGCTGGGTCAGTTGGCGTTTCTGTGTGGAGTTTGCATGTTCTCCCTGCGTTTGCATGGTGTTCCTGCGGGTGCTCCAGTTTCCCCCACAGTTCAAAGACATGCGGTACAGGTGAATTGGGTAAGCTAAACTGTCCGTAGTGTATGTGTGTGTGAATAAGTGTGTATGTGTTTCCCAGTGATGGGTTGCGGCTGGAAGGGCATCCGCTGCGTAAAACAAATGCTGGATGAGTTGGCGGTTCATTCCGCTGTGGCGACCCCAGATTAATAAAGGGACTAAGCCGAAAAGAAAATGAATGAATGAATGAATGAATTTCTCAATGTTGACCCAACATAAATCGATTTTGTGGAGCCCAGTATGTTTACAGTGTAAAAGAATAACTCATTTGCTCATAAAACCATTGTGTTTCCCCAAGAAATGTTGCATTTATTCACATTAAAAAATAAAATTGTGCTTGTTCTAACATGTCTTGTTTCAACACAATTCTTATTTTTTTTATGTTCAGTCCAAATGTTTTGGGTCAAAAAAGTTAACTTAATCACTTGTGTTGGGTCAACATGGTGGAAATGTGTTGGTGGAGCTATCTGGTCAGTGGGAGTGTAGTTCCAGCCTCACGAGGAAACGTAAGTATTTTACATTTTGTCAGTTTAGTGGCTAATTCAAGTTCGAGTTTAGATGTACAAAAATGTACAATGTTAAAAAGGAGGCACCAAACCCCACCCCTAAACCCAACCGTCACTGAGGGATAAGCAAATCGTACTAAATTGTACGAATGAGATAGTATGAATTCAAACGAATTAGCCACTAAATCAAAACGTTACGAATTGCTGTGAGATCGTGTTGGTAGTTCCCAGCATGCTTTGGCTAGTGTGAATTAATAGGGAATAATGTTGACGATAAAAGTAACCTTGTGTTAAAATTAAAGGTAAGACTTAGGCTTAAATTAAGGCTTTTTAGAGTTTAAGTTTGATTTAGTTTTTAGATTTATGTGCTAGAACTCGATTTATACAATAAGCTGCAGTAGCCTATTAACAGAAACGTCCAATAATTTTTTTTTAGTGCAAAAACGTTTTGCACAATTTAACCTGCTGAAATTCCCATCTCCGACTGTATGTGGATCGCAGAATGAATGTCTATATCAGACTATATTCATCCATCAGACAGAAAACAGCCCCATACACACCACCCCAGCTCACTCACTCAACCAATCACTCAGTTACACACACACACATGACTTCATGTTGAATTTGGTCTTTGGTTTTCCATTTATTTTTTACATGTTTATTTTGTAATACATTTTCATTTGTATTTTCATAAATTCATAATTCTATAAATTCATATTAAACCCTATTTTGAGACATTGTTCGCAGCTAAAGAATGTAGAATAAAAATTTGGAGGTGAAAAATGTCCTTTGTGCTAATTTAAGAGCAGTTAAAACAGACCAGTCAATTTTAACTGGGAACACTAAAGTAAGGCGCGGGAGCTGAACATGACACAAGGGTTAAATAAATGCTTTGTTTATAATGACGAGGACATTTTGAAACTTGTCTGATGTTTTCATGGAACAAAGACCTCTTATACATCTCCAAATCAGAAAAAGTTGGGACAGTATGGAAAACGCAAATAAAAAGGAAGGTACTTGACTGGCCTGCCTGCAGTCCTGACCTGTCTTCAATATAGAATGTGTGGCAAATTTTGAAGCACAAAATGTGACAACGAAGACCCCATAGTGTTGCCTTTTTGCAGGAAGACTGGGACAAAATTACACCTGAAACACTTCATCACTTGGTGTCTTCAGTCCTTAAAAGTGATGTGAAAAGGCATGGCAACATTACAAAGTGGTAAATGCTTTACTGTTCCAACTTTTTTTTTTAAATGTGTTGCAAGAACCAAAATTGGAATACATGTCTGTTTAAATATATATATATATATATATATATATATATATATATATGCGTACTGGGTGTATGACCATACACAATAAATGTGCTATATAAATACACATTACAGTACAATCATTAATGTATAAAATAACTGGCAGTAATTAACAGAAACTTCTGGTATATTTTTGAGTGCACAAAAGTTTTGCATACACGAAGAATTTAACCTGCTGAAATTCCTACCTCTGACTGTATGTGGAACGCAGAATTAATGCCACTGGGTGGAGCCTATTCTCTAGAGGCGGAGTCTGTGTAATACTGTGACGCCACATGTCACTTCACATACAAATGCCCTACTTCAAGAATAGTCTGAGAGGGTTTTTTTGTCTTCCCCTGAAATGTGGGATGCTTGTGTATGGTCGGAGGGGTCCAATTTCACTACATGTAAAAGTGTATGTGACAAATAAAGGCTTTTTATCATCATCATAATCATAATCATCATCGTGAGTCACTTTTAGCAGCCTGATTTAATAAATGCTTTGTTTATAATTAGGAGGACAATTTAAAACTTGTCTGATGTTTTATGGAACAAAGACCTCTTACATATCCCCAAATCAAAAAAAGTTGGCACAATATGGAAAATCCAAATAAAGAAAGGTACTTAACTGACCTGCCTGCAGTCCCAACCTCTCTCCAACATAGAATGTGTAGTACATTTTGTAACGCAAAATATAAAACAAAATATAAAACAACCAGTGGTGTAAAGTAACTAATTACAAATACTCAAATGACTGTAATTGAGTCGTTTTTCTCAGGAATTGTAATTTACTGAGTAGATTTAAAAATATGTACTTTTACTTTCCCTTGAGTACAGTTTTAGTGCTGTATCAGTACTTTTACTCCACTACCACTCCTTCAACCTGCAGTCACTACTTTATTTTTTCTTGTCTATGGGGATTAGAAAAATCAGTCCTGCTAGTCCAATCAAATCATACATGGAAGGTAAATCGCATCAAAATGAACTACCTCAAGACATGGGCGATTTATAATTGCAGCAAACTGTTTGGAAGTATTCGAAGTGTCCAAGAAGATGTCCAAAATCTTTATACGCATTGACCCAGAGACTGTTTAGATCCATGTCACTGATGAGAAGATGACAGATGTGTACAGTATGATGACCAAAATGGCCTTAAACACCCAGCAGGCACAAGACATCAACATGATGTCAGATTGACATTGTACCCCAACATCATGGGGACGTTGCATTTTGTTTGGAAATGAAAATCGAGTTGATGTCAGAACTCAACGTTAGGCCAACGTCAATGTCCAACGTCCAACCTAAAACCAACCAAATATCAACATCTAATGATGTAACAGCCTATTGTTGTGTGGACGTTACCACTATTGACATTTATCAGATGTTGGATTTTGGTTGCCATACCTGATAAATAAATGTCTGTGTTTGACGTCAATATGATGTTGGTTTCAGATGTTGGGTCGACGTTGGATTTTGGTTACTTTTAACAACCTAAAACATCAACGTCATTTGACGTCATTACTGGACATCAAAATAACGTTGTCCTCAGACGCTGGGTAGATGTTGAATTTTGGTCACCTGACATCTCAACCTAAATCGAACCTAATAATAATGTCTAATGACGTTGTGTGCCTGCTGGGCAATAACTAGATGCACTACAGAATGTTACGTTTACACACATCCACAAATTACATGTAAACGCATCTGTTTTTAACAGCGTAATACTCACTACTCACTACTCTTGAGCACTTTTGCTTAAGGGCTACTTTTTACTCATACTTTGAGTAATATTTACAACTTACAATACTTTTTACTCTACTTGTACTACATTTTTAGGCAAGTAATGGTACTTTTACTTGAGTATGATTTTTCAGTACTCTTTCCACCACTGGTGACAACGAAGACCTGTTGCCCACCTCAAGACTTTTTTGCAGGAAGAATGGGACAAAATTACACCTGAAACACTTCATCACTTGCCGTGTTCAGTCATTTAAAGTGTTAAATGCTTTACTGTTCCAACTTTTTTTATGCAAAATCCAAAATTAGAGCACGAGTTTATTTAAAAATATATTTAAAATCACTTCTCTCTCTCTCTCTCTCTCTCTCTCTCTCTCTCTCTCTCTCTCTCTCTCTCTTTGCGCTTACCACACTGTGCCAAATTTTCTGATTTAGAGTTATAATATATCAAAAGATCAAGAAAATTTTGATTGACATGTCCTTAAATTTAAATGATCGTCGTGGGCGCTAATACATGTCATTTTCATTCTTAATATGAGAAAACAGTTTGAGGATTTCATACTCCACATGCAACTTTCTCACAAAACCATAACTTGTTGAATTCAAAACCGGAAAAAAGTACACCCACAACGTCTCGCAGGAATAACGTTGCACAAGATTTCTCATACGAACCACTGGTTAACTAGGATGTTCTCAATGCAGTGTGTGTGCGTGCGTGTGAGACGCTCTTCTAAAAGGTTATTATTAGAAACGCGCTACAAGTTTGCTGATACTCCTGGCCTAACAAAAGCCTGCACTACTCATGCATATTAATGAGATTAATGAATGAGACGTGCGATGTCTTTGAGAACACAATTTCTCTCTCTCTCATGCCCTTTAAGACGCTCAAGCGTGTCAAAGCACGACTCAGCATAAGGATCCAATTGTTCAAATCAATTTCAATATGCAAAATGTTGATCAAAACGGCAGATGGAGTCTGCGGATCAGTGTAGAATTATTACTGAGCAAGTTAATAACTCCGAATCGCGTATGATAGGCGTTATATAATAGTGTGTGATTTCACATTTGTGTAAATCAGGGAAGCACATTGTGAGCGTCTGCTGATCGGCAACAGGCTGTGCTTGAGTTCCCATTCCCGTCTGCTGAAGCTGTTACCATGAGAACACCCTTTTTTCTCTCTTGGATCGAGGGAGCACTGAAGTGTTGTTTTGAGGTATTTAAAATGCAGGTCTTGCACAGTTTAGCATTTTGTTTCTGTTCATCTCTGGGTGTTAAAACGTGTGATTTACTAAGCTTTTACTTCCTTGAAGTCCTTTATTCTTTACACTGCAGGTGAATAGGGCAATGTAATGTAGGCTATTCAAAGTTATCACTTCCTCGGTTGATTGATTGGATTAATACTTGCAGCAGTTTTTTTTAATTCATTTTAATGGTAATATTTGAAGAGTGTAGATGCAAAAACCTCTAAATGCCGTCTGAAATTTTCCTCTAAAAGGAGCGTTTTTATCCTGCTTCTGTGTGTATTTTCAGTAATATCACCTTATAGCAAAGAATAAGTCCTTTTCCTGGTCTTTAAAGTGAAATATCTCAACATAAACAAAGAAGGCCGAGAAAAATATTCATTTTCGGAGGAATTTGCATTTGAACTCTTCATTTATTCATATTTTAATATTATTACGATTTCTAAAATGCAATATTTTCAATATGCAAATTAGATATTATTAAATATATCATTATTATTATTATTATTATTATTATTATTATTATTATTATTATTATTATGAACATTGGAATCAGTTAAAATATTTTTTACAGAGGATTTTAAAAATGACTTTATCCCCCCCCCCCCCCCCCCCCCCCCCCTTCGCCATTTTTTTATGGAGTAGGCTTTCAACGAACAGCCAGAGGAAAAATCAATCTTTTAAATAAAATGTACAATACATTGTAGAATAAAATGTTGTCTAATCAAACACATTATTCATTCATTTTCCTTCGGCTTAGTCCCTTTATTCATCAGGGGTAGAAACAGCGTAATGAACTGCCAACTTATCCAGCATATGTTTTACACAGTGGATGTCCTTTCAGCTGCAACCCAGTACTGGGAAACACCCATACACACTCATACACTAAGGCCAATTTAGCTTATTCGATTCACCTATACCACATGTCTTTGGACTGTGGGGGAAACCGGAGCACCCGGAGGAAACCCACGCGGGGAGAACACGCAAACTCCACACAGACATGCCAACTGACCCAGCCGGGACTCGAACCAGCGACCTTCTTGCGGTGAGGCGACAGTGCTAACCACTGAGCCACCGTGCCGCCCTTCAAACAAATTATAAAATAAATTATAAATGTTAATAAAGTAAAAGTATTTTGGACGCACACACACACACACACACACACACACGCACACACGCACGCACGCACGCACGCACGCACACACACTAAAATAAGGGCCATCAAAAGACAACGATTTATGTCTCTGTCACTTTTTTTTTACAACAAAATGCTACTGTAAGCTAAAAATTATTTTATTTGACAAGGTTTTCTGTAACAATGCAGACGTATTTTCAATTTTTATCTATCATAATTTATTATTCTTACAGAAAGGCCTTTCATATGTTTGTGGACAGCTCTTTGTTCAAAGTTTTCTCTAAAATCATGTGCCAATTTCTATTACTCTAATGATAAAAGAGTGACATCTGGTGGTTTGGTGCTGCAAAAATATATAACATTAACTTTGAATGCTTCAGCTGAGCACAGTCATTTCCCAACACTGCATATAATCATAGTAATTTTCTCATATTAATGATCCATTTAACATGTAATTAATAATTGTTCGTCTATAATATAAAAAACATGATTTAGTATATTAATAATAATTATACAGAAATATGAAATTCAAATATTTTGGGGAACACGAAAACAGGTTATTTATATATTTAGATATTTATATAACTTCTTCAAACTAATATGTTACAAATATTACAGATTGCTTGCTATTTGATGAATTTGTTACCATTAATAAATTACTGAAATAATAACTTGAATTATGATAATTATGATGAATTGAATTATGATTGGCGACACAGTGATTCGGTGGTTAGAACTGTCGTCTCACAGCAGGAAGGTCACTGGTTTGAGTCCCGGCTGGGTCAGTTGGCATTTCTGTGTGGACTTTGCATGTTCTCCCCGTGTTTGCGTGGGTTTCCTCCAGGTGCTCCGGTTTCCCCCAAGGTCCAAAGACGTGGTGCAGGTGAATTGAATAAACTAAATTGGCCGTAGTGAATGAGTGTGTATGGGTGTTTCTCGGTGCTGGGTTGCAGCTGGAAGGGCATCCGCTGTGTAAAACATATGCTGAATAAGTTGGTGGTTCATTCTGCTGTTTCGACCCCACATTAATAAAGGGATACGCCGTAGGAAAATGAATGAATGAATGAATGAATGAATGAATTATGATTTGAAATTCTTATATTTATAACTTCCCCCCTGAGTAAACCTTTTTTTTTTTTAACAGGGAAAGTGCTCATTAATCAACAGTAAAACTGTAAATAAGTTAGAGTTAGCCACAGGGCTAATTTTCATCTGTTGCCTTCTGCCAGATTCTATTGTTTTAAATTGTTCTATAGATGGTATGTTGGCTCTATATATTAGTGAAGGTAGCATTATGATAATGTTAAGAAATACTTATAAAACTATAAAATATTGCATGGACAATCAATCAATTTGATTACTTTTTAAAATTTCTGAACTGACTCAACTTAGCAACTCTGCGTATAAAATGAATGAATGAATGAATGAATGAAAAACATGCTCAATTTAAAATGAAAAATAAAACATGAATTGGTTAAGGATTGTAATATTTATTATTTATTAATAAATAATCAAATATATGAATAATTAATTTTTAACATGGCTGAATAAATGAATGAATGAACCTGGAATGAAGAACGGACGAATGAATGGATGAATGATTGGGTGAAATAAAATAATGTCAATATTTTTAGTATGGATAAGCTAATTAATGTATTAATTATTTTTGATAATCGATAACTCAAGATGTAAACAATCAAACAAACGAACAAATACACAAATGAATAGCTGAAGGAATGAATGAATAAATGGAGTGAAATAAAAATTGTTAGTATTTTTTAACACACAAAGAAATTAATACATGAATAAATTAATAATGAATGAATAACAGAATGAATGAATGGATGGATGGATGAATGGATTAGATAATTTTTAAAGTATTTTTAACAACAAATAAATAAATACACAAATAAATCAATGAAATTGAATGAATAAATGGAGTGAAATAAAAATTTTAGTATTTTAATAACAAATAAATAAAATAAACAAATGAATTAATTTATGAGTAAAATAAAAATTGTGTATGTTTAACATACGGAACAATTAAATACACGAATAAAAAAAGAATGAATGAAGGAATGAGTTAGTGAAATAAAATGCTAGTATTTTTAACGACAAACAAATAAATACACATAAACGAATGAATGAAGGAATGAATGATGACATATTTAACACACACACTAGGGTCAGTGTCATGACGCACGCGACGTCGACGCCAGGACTCGTCGCTCTCTTGCGTCCAGACGCTCGTGAAGCCGCAGTGCTGCTCAACGGCTACCGGAGAGACGCTTGACTGAAAAATGCTCCCGTTATCAATCAAAGATGACGAGTACAAGCCTGCCAAATTCAACCTGGTCGTTAAGCTATCGGGCTGGTTCAGGTAACGACAACTATCTGCCAGAAAATCCCCCGACTTCCCTTCACAGCTGTCGGGTTGCTTGGCTAATGCTGTTAGCATGCTAATAAACTCGCGAGACTTTATTTCGGATTAAAAATCGGATTTAAAACATTATTAAGATGATAGAAATATACACCAAATATATTAAATAAATACATTCATCATCTACACCGAGAACAACGCTTATTTTTGGCTAACCAGCTGTTAGCCGGACGAACTAAACATTTCATATAAGCTATAATTATTTTATTTTAATTAGTTATGACAGATTTTAATTCATTCCACGATTAATTTAGATTATTAATAGCTTATTTGGAGCACATGTCATATTTCTGAAGCGTTATATTTGAATACGTTACAGTAGTGTGTTTGTTAGCTGTGTTTCCAGAGCTCGTCTGTCTGGTCAGGCCACTTTTTAATTAAGTCACTTTCGCTTATTTTGTTTTTGTTTACTTTAACAGATCAATTCTTGCCGATAAAACGTCTCGGAATCTGTTTTTCTTCCTGTGTTTGAACCTGTCCTTCGCCTTCGTGGAGCTGCTGTACGGCATATGGAGTAACAGGTAACAACACCAGGGGCCAAACACTAGAAATGCCACGTCGAGCTAAATGTGGGATGAGCTTTTGTTTTGAGATCAGTCTGTTTCTTCTGTTTGGGTGTTTTGATTGTGTTTGTGATTATAGTTTGTCATCATGAATGTCTTTGAGGAGAGGTTGATGATTTATAAATTGCTGGACGTGTCACAAAAGTTGTGGCACCTGTGTGGACAACACATCCTCCCTCAGATGATGATGCGCTTGTTTGGAGTGACAGTGATTGAAAGTTTTTACTTTTTATTTGCTGACATGGTTTCTGGAATAAGAGGTTTATGTTATCTAAATGACAAAAAGTTTGTTTTTTTTAAATAATTTTGTGCATAAATGCCACTCAGGAAATGCCGTCAGTTATTCTTCATTATAATTATCTAAAATTATTGTTAATATTATCAATATTTATTAATATTACATCTGTTGTTTATTAATTATTAATTATTTAGTACACTGATAATATGCAGTTGAGTCTATGCTAAAGATGCAATCCATTATTTTTTTTCCCCACAAATGTTACTATATTTATTATTATAGTTATTATTATTGCTGCTTTTTTGTTGCTCATTATAACAATAAAATATAGATATATTAGTAATACTAATAACAGTACTATTGGTAAAATATTACTAAAGTAATAATATGCAATTTATAAAATTATGATGTGTGTGTGTGTATGTATGTATATATATATATATATATATATATATATATATATATATATATTTATATATATATATATATATATATATATATATATATATATATATATATATATATATATATATATATTATTGACAATAATTAGCTAATGACATGCCAAGAAATTATTTATTGTTATAATCGAAAAAAGTTGTTTTTGTTATTGTTATTATTATTGCTCCTGCTGTACTTGTGTTGTTGCTGTAATAATTTAAATATTACTGCTAAAATTATGCAGTTGATGAAATTATGCAAATGACAATACATCATTGTGCTGTAAAGTTAGAATTATTATTAACATAAATACAATGATTACTATTGGTTAATCATTTTTTAACACCATTAATAGCAGTAGTAGTAAATTATTTACATTGTTATCGTTGTTTTTTAGTATTATAAAACTCCTAATATTATTCAACTGATAACATTATGCAAATGAAACAATCAAACAAATGAGAGCGCGTGCAGTATTGCTTGATTTATTTTATTGTTGTTATTATTGTTAAAGGTTAAGTTATTTGTCATTAATAGAATATTAAACAAATGACAGTGAAGACAGCAGAGCTTGAATTATTATTGATAATATCATATGTTGTGTGTTAATGTTATAATAATGTTTAAGAATATTATTGTTATTATTGTTTTAAATGTGTGTGTGTGTGTGTGTATATATATATATATATATATATATATATATATATATATATATATATATATATATATATATATATATTCATTTTAAGAAATTTTTTTCGAAATTAATTATTTTAATCTTTGTATATAATTAAGTTTTATTTAGTTCATCAGCTTACAGCCAACAGTGCCTGGACTCGACAGCCAAATCTCTGTGTGAATTTGTTTGTGTACTGTTTAACATTTCCATCTATATCTCTGAATGAAAGACTACATCATGTCTATAAATAGCCTCTACACAATGCCTCTCTGACCTCAAAATGTGGGTGTTTTTCTCAGGTTTCATGCTAATTTGACACTTCCCATTGTGTGTGTTTTGATTCTCAGTTTAGGTCTGATATCAGACTCCTTTCACATGTTCTTCGACTGCACTGCTCTCCTGGCAGGCCTCGCAGCGTCAGTCATCTCACGGTGGAGGTCCAATGACTCCTTCTCCTACGGGTGAGAAACAACATTTAAGATGGTGCGAGATGGGATTGGTTCACTGGTTAGTCTAGTTATCCAATCACATGATCCGTTGAGGCAAAATCACACGACTTGCACATGATACGCCTGAAGGGATTTATTCCATAAGTGTTTTGGTCTTAGTTTATGTACATTTTTAGGTTTTATGTGCATTTTTTTTTTATTCAGTGTTTTTTTAATGCTTAATCCTAAATTGTCCATTTCAAAGGGACAGTTTACCCAAAATCCACTTAGTCCAAACACGAAAGGAGATATTTTGAAGAATGCTGAAAAACTGGAACCATTGACTTTCATTGTATTTGTTTTTCCTACTATGCAAGTAAATGGTTACTGGTTTTTAGCATTCTTCAAAATATCTCCTTTTGTGTTCAACAGAAGAAAAAAAACTCTTAAAGGTTTGCATTCACTTGAGGAAGAGTATATAGTGAGTAATTTCTTATTTTTGGGTGAACAATCCCCTTAAATATGTGGAAGGAAGCTAGTGATGCAAGTTTTCCTAAATTGATGTCTTCACTTCTGCTAACAGGAAACTGCTAGTTGAGTCACTTGGTTATGCAAATTTGTTTGGTCATCTTCTAGGTACGTCAGAGCAGAAGTACTCGCAGGCTTCGTGAACGGCCTTTTCCTCATCTTTACCGCCTTCTTTATCTTCTCAGAAGGAGTGGAGGTGTGTATGATCATAAGATTGATTTATCAAGTGACATTAATCCACTAACGTGTATTTCAATGGATGGTGCTACTGTGTTTGTTCACCAGAGGGCGCTGGAACCCCCTGATGTGCACCATGATCGTCTGCTGCCCGTGTCTATAGCAGGACTGCTGGTCAATCTTGTAGGAATATTTGTTTTCCAGCATGGAGGACATGGACATTCACATGGTGGTGATGGTGAGGGTCTCGTACTGAACCAGCAAACACTCATGTTTGGGATTAAAGGGATAGTTCACTCAAAAAGGATAATTGCCCCATCATTTACTGTTTCTTGATATGGTTTTAAACCTTTTCTTTCCTCTGTCCTTTTCTCTGTTGAACACAAATGCAGATATGTTAAAGAATGCTGGCACCTATCAACTTCCATCCTAAGAAAACAAATACCATGGAAGGCAATGGGTACCAGCAATCAGCATTTTTCAACATATCTTATTTTGGGGTCAACAGAAAAAAGAAACTTAAATAGGTTTTAAGTAAAGATGAGTAAATTAAGGCAGAATGTTCAACTATCAATTTAAAGAGTTAAGCAGTTCAACATTTATTGATTTTTATTTTTGCAATTATGTAAGTGTTACAACTTTTAAAGTTTTGCTCTAGGGTTTAAGAGGTAACATTTAATGTGGTTAAAATTTGTGGTGAGTTGGTGGCAAAATATCAAAACAACAACCAAAATACTGCAAAAATAAGTGAATTTATTTACAATAGTGAAAGAAGTCAAACAGAAAAGAAAATAGTATTATTTACAAGATCACACAAAAGAGATCTTCCTTTTAGTAGTATTGTGCAAATGATAAATACCCACAGTGAACGCAGTGTGTTTTTTATATTATATTATAAACATTATTATTTTTTTTATTATTTTTTTTATTAGCTTTTTATTATAGTAATTTTATTTAGTACTAATATTTGTGGATTATAATTTATTTAAAACTGATAGTGTTTTAGTGTAATTAATATTATACAAATGTAAACAAGTAAATTTGATTGTTTTGTTGTTGTTATTATTATTGTCATCATCATTATCATTATCAGTAGTTTTTTGTCTGTAGTAAATGTTAATGAATTTGTATTATTGTATATCACAGATGTATAATATACATTTAAAGTGTAGTATAATTATATATTAAATTAATTAATTATACGTTCAAATGCATATCTTCAAATGTAAAATTGTAAAATGATTATGTAAATATATTTTTTTGTAGTTACATGTATATTCAAACCAGTAAATAATAATATTTTTCACTTATGTATTTTTAAATATTCTTATCACAAATTATCTTAATTACAAATCATGTAATGCTAACAAAAGCAAATATGTTAATATGTGTGTGTGTATATATATATATATATATATATATATATATTCATGTAACTACAAAAAATATATTTACATAATCATTTTACAATTTTACATTTGAAGATATGTATATATATATATATATATATATGCACACAATCACTCACTCACTCACCGGCCATTTTATTAGATAAACCTGTCCAACTGCTTAACGCAAATTTCCAATCAGCCAATCACATGGCAGCAACTCAATGCATTTAGGCATGTAGACATGGTCAAGACGATCTGCGGCAGTTCAAACCGAGCATCAGAATGAGGAAGAAAGGTGATTCATGGTTGTTAGTGCTAGACGGGTTGGTCTGAGTATTTAAAAAATGCTGCTTTACTGGGATGTTGATGCTCAACCATCTCTAGGGATTATAGAGAATTGTCCGAATAAAAGAAAATATCCAGTAAGTTGCAGTTCTTTGGGTGCAAATGCCTTGCTGATGCCAGAGGTCAGAGGAAAATAGCCAGACTGGTTCGAGCTGATAGAAAGGCAACAGTAACTCGAATAACCACTCTTTACAACCAAGGCATGCGGAAGAGAATCTCTGAACGCACAACAAGTCAAACCTTGAGGTGAATGGGCTACAGCAGCAGAAGACCACACTGGGACTCCTGTCAGCTAAGAACAGGAAACTGAGGCTACAAGTCGCACACCCTCACCAAAATTGGCAATAAAATTGGGTTGGGGATATTTTCTGGCACACTTTGGGCCCATTAGTACCAATTTAGCATCAAGTCAATGCCAAAGCCTACCTGGGTATTGTTGCTGACCATATCCATCTCATTATGACCACAGTGTGACCACCTTCTGATGGCTACCTCCAGCAGGAGAACGCGCCATGTCATAAAGTACGAATCCTCTCAGACTGGTTTCTTGAACATGACAATGAGTTCACTGTACTCAAATGGCCTCCACAGTCAACAGCCTCAATTCAATAGAGCACCTTTGGGATGTGGTAGAACAGGAGATTTGCATAATGGATGTGCAGCCAACAAATCTGAAGCAACTGCATGATGCTATCATGTGTCAATATGGACTAAAATCTCTGAGGAATATTTCCAGAACCTTGTTGAATCTATGCCACGAAGGATTAAGGCAGTTCTGAAGGCAAAAGGGGTCCAACCTGGTACTAGTAAGGTGTACCTAATAAAGTGGCCGGTGGATGTATAATAATAAACAGTGTTGAGTGAATGTGTATATATAGATAGATAGATAGATAGATAGACTTATTTCTTTATTTTTTTTTTAATACATATGTTTGTATTAACAGAAAAATCTGAATACATAAGATTACTTTTTATTTTAAAGTTTATTGGCAAACAGGTCTCACAAAAATGCAAGCATAATAGTTTGTCAGTTTGATTCGATTATTTAAACTCATTCGAAGTAATCACTAATTCATCAAATACATCCTCCTTGTTTTTCAGACCACGGCCACAGTCATTCTCTGTTTAATGGTAGTGCAGCACATGGCCACAGTCATGGAGGACACGGCCATAGTCATGGTGGACACGGCCACAGTCATGAGTCCAAACACGGACACGATCACGGCCACTCGCACGGAGAACACGGCCATTCACATGACGATCAGCACTGCCACGGTACGAGCTTGAACCACCGCATCGATCCTGTGACTCAGGCCTGTTCTAATGGCTCTGATGTGTTATTTGTCATCGTCATGTTGAGTGGCGAAATTGCAGAACCTGTTTTGATGCATCGTGATGGTGTCTGGTATAGCAGTGATTCATTTCTAATCTGTCTGTGTCCTCAGATGACCACATGCACACACCCGGAAAAGGCTCCAGCAAGCAGATTCTACAGGGTAAGGGTGTTTTTTTTTGTGTCTGTTGACCTGCAGATGGTGCTAGAGATCTCTTCTGTCTCAATATTCGACATGTAATCATCAGATATGAAAATATTTACATCTATCAGGTCTAGACAGATTTTTCCTCTTTTATAGGTGGGCAGTATTATGAGTTCTTGATAGATGACCTATTGTAGTTGTAA
>NC_079456.1:16569648-16664648 GCF_903798145.1 Danio aesculapii | reverse complement strand
ATTTTTAAAAATGCTGGTAGGTTGACTTCCATAGTATATATTTTTCTAACTATGGTAGTTGTAAAATGTCTTGTTTTGTGTTAAACAGAAGAAATAAAGTCATAAATGTTTAACATCTCATGATGGAGAATAAATAATGCAGAGCTATTTTTTTTCATTTTAGGTGAAAGATCCCTTAAAAGTGCATACCAATGTTTAATAAGTCACTTTTTTTGGAAATATGTTATTATTATTAAATATTGCTCTGGTTATGTTCATATATGATAAAGTCACACTTGATTTTGATGGTCCGTTTGTTGAATTTAAGTTGCATTGCATCTACATGCCAAATAATTCTGATTAGATTATAAGTAGACTATTAGGTTGAGGTTAGGGTTAGTTTAAATTGACATGTACTTGCAAAGTTTCTTATGGTCAGTTAAATGTCTGTTTAGCAGCAGTATCAACAGGTATTAAGCAGACAGTCTACTAATACTTAATTAGACCATCAAAATAAAGTGTTACCTATGATAATATTATAAAAAATCATTTAAATGTATAGTTATATCAGTGTTGATGAATTCATTATTTGTAATTTTGAGAACAGGCAGAAACAAACTGTCTATACTAGATGTCGAATTGATCATTCTAGGTTGACTCATTTGTATATACTGAATAACAAAGCACCACCTAAAAATGTAATTACTGCCAAGCTGCTCTTACCATAAAACATATTTTGTTGGAATGTGGAAGTTTAAATATCATTAGACAACATTTTTTATAAGGAGAGTTCTTTGATGGACATTTTAAAAAGATACCACCAGGAAGAATTTATTTATTTGTATTTGTAACTTTTTATTGTAATACGAATTTGTTTTTATCATGTAATATTTTTATGTATAACGATTTTGCCATGAAATAGCCGTAAGTTGCTGATGTGGCAGTAAATAAATAAATAAATTAAATTCATTACTTGTAATTTAAAAAATGACATTAATACTTTGTTTTTTTTTTTTTTTGTTCGTTTGACAGTTTAGTTTTCATTAAGTAGTAAGTTTTATGCATTTTAAGATATATTTTAAATAATTGTATGTAGTAGCATTCAGCAAGGATGCGTTACGTTTATCAAATGTGACTCATTTCTAATGTTTGGCTGTTAAATAGTTATAGTTAGTTATAGTTCTGTTAATATTAATTTGAGAAAATATTCTTAAACCAAAATGATGATAATAAATCCATGTAAAGTGAGATACAAGTTTAAGTTTTGGATATTAAAATGTTTTAAAGCTGAAATCACACACTACAATTTGTTTTAATTTGTTTTATTATTAAAATGTTATAGATTTCAAATTTTAGTTAGTATAATTTACTTAATGTAAAAATAAAAATATATAAATAATAAAAATAATATTTGTGAAAAGCACTATTCAAATAAAATTGAATTATTTTATTGAATGTTTTATACATTTCAAATTCTTAAAAATGTGCGTGTGTGTGTGTGTGTGTGTATATATATATATATATATATATATATATATATATATATATATATATATATATATATATATATATATATATATATATTTACTTATTTATTTACTTACTTATTTATTTAGCAAACGGGACGCATTCAGTTGTCCTAGTGAGAGAAAATGCATCATTTCAAACTATAACAAAATGATATATTAGTATATAGTATATATTTTTTTACACTCTGAAGCTCAATAAATGTAAAAGCTGCTTTTGTCCACTGCAGGAGTTTTCCTCCACATCGTGGCAGACACGCTGGGCAGTGTCGGTGTCATCATATCTGCCATCCTCATGCAGAAGTACGACCTGATGATCGCCGACCCCATCTGCTCCATGCTCATCGCTCTGCTCATAGGAGTGAGGTGAGTACCACACCACCAGTGCTATTATAAGCCCTGACCTCCATCTCTCTCTCGGCTCAATCCTCCACCCAGAAAACCTCAACAGCACCTTCCACACATCAGACAAAAGCCACTTCACAGCAGCCTTCACCCCGAGCCCTGAGCCGCTGGCACTGCAGCCGGGTGAATTACAGGATACAGCTGAGGGTGGAGACCAGAGCGCTTTCTCAACATGTGGCAGAGCCAGAGCTCAAGCTCTCATGTGCCGTTTTTTAAAATGACTTCAGTTTAGAGGGAAACGTGCACGCTTGTTTGGCGTTCTTGTGTCTTTGTTTGCTGTTTACATTGCTGTCAAATAAGCTTTAAAAAATAAAATGACAAAAAAAAATATGACAAAAGTCATAACAAAACATGTTTTTATGTTACTTTAATTTAAATCAGTTATTCAGGTTTTAACTAATGGTGCTTTCACACCTGTAGATCGATTATTTTGTCCCGAAACTGGGATTAAAATTGTTACAATGTTGCACTTTGCTCTTGGTGCTGTTTGTTTTCACACAGCAAAGTTTCTAAACAGATCAAAATAGCTAAAACAAGTCACATGCAACTAAACGCTCCTCACATTGGTCAGTTTATTCCACAGTTTATTTTTCAGAGTCCCGCTCAGCTGCACTTTAATTTTCATTTTGACATCGTCACCAGATATAAATCAGAGGTAAGACTTTCTCAAACATCGCTATTGGCTAGAATTATGCAATATAGGCCAAGACTGCTGTTGTGTCAATTTTCCTAAGGGATAAACCGCTTTCGTTAATAGTTCAACATACTTTCACGTTCGTATTTGACATAAAATGCACATTTAATGGTAAGAATGATATTACGCCCTACACATAATTCTCATTAATATAGCCATATATACATATCCATAATACACTGTGATATAGCCTGGTTTAGTGGTTCGTTGGATCGTATTGCTTTCTCACTACAATCGATCCGCTCCAGAGTTCGTTTCAACCAAGCCGAGACCACCTCATTTAGGCGAGCTGATTGTTTTGACACGGATCTGAGTGTGATTGCTGAATTAACATATGTCAAACAAACCGCACTAACTGTGAAAATGCAACAGGTTGTGAAATAAAAGTCCAGGTGTGAAAGCACCCTAAATATTTTTGTTATACGAAGATTAACTTAACATTTTTAGTCAGTTTGACTGATGTTCAGATGACCAGAAAAACTCCTTTGATTCAACTAAAACAATTTACAATGTAGGAATCACACATGCAGTAAATATGATAATATTGTGCAGTTTTTAATATTTTAAGAAATAGTTTGGATTTAAATTAATGCAATGATGCAGTGTTGAATTTTAATAGCATCGTTATTCCAGTGTCACATGATCATCCTTTAGAAATCATTCTAATATGGGGATTTGGTGTTTAAGAATGTTAATAATAATGTTTATATAATATAAAGTTTAATATTAATAAAAAAGTTTTTTATTAATAATAATTATAAACATTCAACCAAAATATTATAGGATTTCTTTTCATAAATTATTATTGAAATGAGCAGATATGTATTCTTTATATACGTTATTATTAGCATTTGCTTTGCTACTGTTATTTTTTATTTAAAATTATTGTTATTATTCAGCAAAATAATTATTTGTCTGGAAAATTTTTTTTTTATAAATTTTTTGCTTTTTTATTATTATTATTATTATTTTAATGGAATTAGATTAGTACATTTAAACTAAAACTACAAACAGTTTAATACAAATTCTAATTTTTTTTCTAACAAATTATAAATACTAAGAATGATTTTGACTATGTTGTGAATTTCACAAATAATTTTTTCATATTACTATTTATTATTATTAAATATTTAGTTTGTTTCAATTACTTTTTTTCTTAATTGTGGATAGTTTGTAGTGCATAGAAATTGTTGTTGTAGTTGTTGTAATAGTAGTCGTAATAATAATAGTGGTAGTAGTAGTAGCAGCAGCAGCTAGTATTCAGTTATAAACATAGCTATTGCAGCCATTAATACAAATGGAAAAGCTTCAGTTATTTTTCTGTTTTCCATAAAACTATTTAAAATATCCCAAAATAAAAAAGCCACCAGATAGTCATGAAAATGCTTCATTTTAAAAGTGCGATGCAAGTAAATGTGTAAAACTGAGCACGAGTGTCTGTGTTTTGCAGCATGTTTAAATTGCAGATGGCCTGTGGTTACTGTGCTTCAGTTGGACTGGAGAACGTGGCCCCTTTTTGGAAAATGCACGAGTCTGAGAAGAGCCTTTCCCGCATATTCATCCCGTCTCTCCAACCCCCCTCTCTCTCCCTCTTGTCCGTGTTTGAGGCTTTTCTTCTCCCTCTCTGGAATGTGGTGGCGATCTGTGAATGTTACTGCAACAAAGGCATCTTTTAAGATGGATTTTTCCTTCTCTTTGTTTCTCAAAAAGGGGAGGTTTGTGTCATCGAGATCCCAGCTTTAGACACCCCCCCCCCCCCTCTTCTTGAGTTTTCCAAGAGTGGCAAATCCCGACCATTGAGAGTAAGGCTAAGTCTATGTATGTTTTGCCACATTGCACCTGCGTGACAACGTCTCGCTCTCATTCAGGTGCAATCTGGAGGCTGATCTGGTATGGCGCGCACACAAAGGTATCGCACCTCTGTGGAGAGCCATTCAATTCCCAAGCAGATAATTAAAAGCAGAAAACAGAGCTCGTTAAATAGCGAAGCTCAAGACTTCACGTTCCTGTGGTCAATCTGTAGATGTTGTGTGTTTTGACACTGACAGATTTTGATTTGACGAAGCTTGTTATGGTTTTCCCAGACCTCAGATTAAGCAACATTCTTGGCTGTGTTCAGATTGAATACTAGAATACTGTGCAGTGTGCACTATTGTCCAAATGTTTGGGGTTTGGAGACTCTTACGCCTATAATATCAGCCTGAATTTGGCACAATGTGTTTTGTTGTAGTGATTCTAGAGAGAGAGAGGGGAAGGATCGGCATAGGCCTACGAAGCGGGAATCAAACTCGGGTCTCCGTGAGCACTGGAACGCATGTGTCAACTCACTAACCACCACCACTGGCACCGACATCTTCGTGACTTTTTGACTGAAAAACGAACAATTGTGACTAGTTCAATCACATTTTTGACTTAGACCATGTTAGGTATGAAACTTGAGAATGGCGATGATTAAAAAAACACTCCTTGTTTGAAAATAGGCTTATTTTACAACACCCCCAATTTAAAACTTGACTCTTCTGTAGTTACATCTTTTACTAAGACCAAATGAAAAAATTAGAAGTTGCTGTTTTCTAGGCCATAGGTTTCAAACTCGATTCCTGGAGCTCTGCACAGTTTTGCTCCAACCTTAATCAGTCACAGCTGATCCAACAAATCAAGGTGTTCAAGACTACTAGAGACTATTAAGCAGATGCGAGTTGGAGGTGGTTGGAGCTAAACTGTGCAGAGAAATTGAGTTTGAGACCACTTTTCAAGGCTGATATGGCGGGAAACTATACTCTCAGTCTGGTGTAACAATCAAGGAATGTTGTTGCTGTATGATGATGGCTGCAGCCCCTAAAGATAGCCCCTAGCTAGGTAACTATGTAGTAGCACTGTGTAATAAATTTGGCTCCAAAAAACTACTGCCAACAATATACCAGAAAACATACCATTGTTAAAATGGTGAAAGAGTGTGCTCTGATTGGCTGTTTAGTTTAATGAGTCAGGGCATTAAAATAAAAGCAAGAGCCAGTCAGAGTAACAAAAAAACAACAAGCTGGCGACATTACAGGGTATATGCAGGAGTCTTAAAGGTAATGTCAATACCTTTTTTAAGACTTTTTAAAGACCTTCTCAGAATATTTTATGACCTCTTCGCCACAAATTCTAATCAGTTCAAACATTTAACTTAATAAACAGTTGTAGTTAAATCAACGGAGTACAAGCATGCAACAGAACTCAGATAAGCTGGGAAGAAACGAAGTTTGAAAGAATGAATTCCGTGGTTGTTTTCAACGACAGGCTTCAGCCACTGTTTAAACTCGTCTTTCTCCAACCTGGAGTACACAAACATACATTTTCCCATTTGCCCTCTGTTTCGCTCTATGGCGTCACATTAGCTTGCGTTAGTTGCAAATTACGTGACATCACCCGGACTGAGGAGCTTGGTCATACATGCCCCTGCTTGAACCAATCGCATGGATCGAGCACACAGTTGTTAATATTAGGAGGAAATTAAATATATTTATGCATTTTTGAAGTCAAACACTTTGGACGCTTGAACAAAATTTAAGACCTCGTAAAAACTTAAGACTATTCTTTTGAAGGGCGTTAAATTTCTCATAATTGATTTATCAACTTTTAATACTTTAAGACTCCGTGGACACCTTGCATTAAGCAATAGTCATACTTGGATGAATGGGCATTCTGAATCATGGTTGATCTGCTTAGTCACTGTTAGTGAAGAAGAGACGTCAGTGTCCAAAATGGTGCAAACTGTACAGGACAATCTGCAAAAACTCGGCTGACAAGCACTCAACGACAGCCCAACTGGGGCTTTCAGTTAGTGTAAAAAAATATCTGGAATAATATAATGAAAGCCATCTTTATACCACATTGACTTTTGTTTTATGGACAATCCAGATATTTTCTTTTGCATTCCACTTAGGAAATTTAAGTATAATGATACGCTGCACAATTTGTCATATATAGTAGCAATTTAAGGCAATAATCGGGTATTGAGTTCAGCATGCATACAATGCAACTGAAGTAACAGAGTTATTCAAGTATGCTATTCCAATCATAGTCCAAGAAAAGTAATGTGTTACCCAGAACTAGGCTTAATGTGTTTGGGGAAACATTCCTGTTATGTGCATAGATTTATTAAACACATGATGCATTAGTGTGAAAGATGGTACTGTGGACCCGAAGCATGAGTTCATCTGCAACTCTAGACTCTTTCCTCTGTGTACGTCTGGCGCAGCACACTCATTTATTGCTCAAGTCTAGCGAGAGATGGACCATAATTGGCTGCTTGAAATGTCTGTGGTTCTTCGTTTGATCGTTAAGACGGACTGCGCTTTGTTTGGACAGTGTTTTTCCCATGAACCCCACATTGTGAGATTGATACTCTCAGTAGAGCGCCTTATTTTTGATCCAGCCATTGGAGAGTTTGACCTTTGGCTTGTGTGATGGACTTGTCCTTCATCCGCCGCACCTGAGGCATGACATATTTGCACGAGACTCTCCGTAAAACACTCCCCCTGCCGTGCGTGAACCATCCCGTGTTTAGCTAAGGAGCTCTGGGTGCGGTGTGGTAGCTTGAGGGGGGATTCTGGGTCTCGATACCCTGTGATTAGTTGGAGGGAGTGGAAGGAGTCCTGCTGCTGTGACCTACAGCACCAAAGTCTTCCAAAAGACCGCTAATCACTTTGGGCCGCAGCCTAAAGCTTCGAGGAATGGCCGCGAACAGTAATTAACATTTGTTCTGGGTGGACTAAGCTGGGCCTTTGAGGATGGATTCATTTGTCAGGCCTCAGTGCAAATGTGTTTAAACGGCTCTCCAAAAAGCTGCACATTAGCCTGTTTTTCTTTGATGTGCTGTATTTTGTTCACATAATGCGCTTTAGCATTGTGCTGGCTTTTAGCTACTTAAGACTAGTTTTGTTTTGAAGAATGCTAATTTATGGTATGTTTAATAAGCATTGGTCAAGGTGGGCAAGTCACATGTAACAGTTTATTTTAGTTTAGCTCCGCTTACACAAGTAATGAATGATCATTTTCTACTCTACTATGAAAAAATGTTGGCTCTAGTTACTTGTACTTATTCTAATATTGATTGTTGCTCCTTTGTTGCTTTCATTATGTCTATTGTTTTCATTTGGCAAATTATTACATATGTAATGTTACAGTGTCATTACATTTTTGAGAGTTTCTAATTGAAGTGTTGATTTTCGTAGTGTTTAATTTAATTTTCAAATCTTGTGAAACTACTTTTATTCCAGAATGTGAAAAAATATAGTAAATGATAGATCTAGCCTTATACATAATTATGCATTCAAAACATTTAATATTGCAAAATAAATTTAAATTTTTTTTTTTTCAAAATTGTATGCATTAAAGAACATTAAATAAGAAATTAGGCGGGAAGTGATTTTAAATTGTTTTGAAGATTATTTTGGATTTTTGGAGGTGAAATCTGACCCAGATTTTTTCATAGGATACATCAATGGTTACTTGAGCTCCGTTTACACTGCCAGTTAAATGTGACCCAATTCTGTTTTTTTTTTGCTCATAATGTATGTGAGACAGATCGGATCTGTTCTATGACCGTGTTAACACGAATAAAAAGCATGCATTCGGATATTTAGAGATCGGTTTCAGACCTTCTTCATATGTGGAAATAAATTAGATATAAATCGGATATTTGACAATGCGACTATCATATCATACCAGTCAGATCGGATTTATTGAGGCATTCCGTTTTGTACGTCATTAACCTTGCAACAATGTGGTACTTCTCCACGGTTTAATGACGTAGAAGGAAGATCGTGTGTGGAGACGCTGACGTGAACAACAACAGAGGGTTTGCTTATCCTAAAATTTTGGTCCCACTGCTCCTCATTAAAGCCTAACACATTTTGTTCCCAACAGACCTGAGATGTCTCTCGTACCCACAAATTCCTCTTAATGGTGGAGGACACAATCTATAAACCATAGGCGCAAGCTGCGATGACGGCTCTTTCCCTCCTCCTCTGCCTCAAAATCAATTTAAAGTTGAGCGAACTTCTCATATTTCGCAGAGCTAAAATCAAGACAATTTCTTCCATCGTGGTGCAGATGCTAGAACCCGCCTTTACGCATGCCGTACAATTTACAACATCACGCAAGTGTAAACACATGAATTGGACATGGGTCACAATTAAAAGAACGTGTAAACATACAGGCAAAAAAAGTCAGACATGGGTAACAAATCGGAATTGGGCATCAAGACCTGACAGTGCAAACGTGGCCTTAGTCTTCAACTTTGAGATCATATGTAGAAATGTTTTAGTAATGATTTGTGGTTAATAATTAGCTGGAGCTTGTTTAGAAGATGTTCAAATATCTGCAGACACTCATTCAATAAAAATGTGCCCTCAAATCCAAGCCATAAATTTTATGTACAAGGCCTAATAGCTATACAATCCTGTGGTTTTGACCTTAACTTGAGTGCATTTGGTCCCTGACAGCAGAGCATCTTAAGCTCTTTGCGGTGAAATCCCAATAAGTTCTTGCCCTAGAAATGGAAAAGTTTGTTAGGTCCAACTGCACATAAATCTGAAGTGAAATGTACCTACTATGATTCCCACTCTCCCAGAGTCACAGACTTCCCTAGTCACCTCATTGGCTCAGTGGTTCTGGTGTTGCGAATGTTTCTGCGCTGTGATTGGTTATCACACCCACAATACCTGTGTATCTAATCATTTGTGATCTAATCAGCAGTGACTCCTGCTTTCCCTGTTTCCCCCCCAAAAAAAGTCCATTACAAGTGTCCTTGCAGAATAATTTTATCCTGATTGTCGCTCTGACCCAAGCATTGACAGTTTGTCCGTGTCACTGGCCAGCTTAACCTTGACACTCGCACGTAATTGTGTTTTGTCTGGCTGAGTCACTCTTGTAACTGCATTACAGAGTTTTGGGGGCAGGTTAGCGATCAAGCGAACGGTGAGTAAGAGTGCCTCTGTTTCACTGAACAGGAAGATGTGGAACAATAGTATGATGTCAGAGGTCTGAGGTACCCTCATCCAGTACTTCCTGTTTTCATTTTATTGTCCAAATACACCGGTTACTGAGAGGAATGCAGGGTGGTCAGTTTTATAATGCCCTGTCATAGTACATGTTGAAGGAAACACATGGTCATGCTTTCAGTGAAAAAAAAGCACATGTTCTGAGGTGAAATGTCCTTCTCCATCTTGCCTGTGAGAATTTCAGACATCCAGTTGCGTTTGCCATAATCTGAGCCAGCTTTTTTATAGATCTCATCTATCAGTCTGTCAGTAGACTTAATTTATTTTATATTCCAGGTGTACTCAAGCTGATTTAAAAAGGTCAGGAAAAAGACCAGTCAGGCTCCGGTTTCTTGTTCCTAAATGGCTTTGGTATAGATTACAAGCTTGTTCAATTGGAAACATTGTTTTGGTAAACCACAGCACTTTAACAACACATTATCTAATGTTTCTTGACCACAACAAGTGCTGAGTAGTCAGGAAATTTATAGATTGGTCTGAAACGTTGTGCTAATATTGATATCACTCATCTGCGGCCTCAATATAGGGTAGTCTGGAATCTCCGGTATTGTGAAATCGAAGGCTTGTGAGTAAAGTGATGGTAGTTTTTAAAATGTTAGCAAAACACATTGGGGGTGGGGAGTATATTGAGGTTTTTTGACTTTTCAGCAATGCCAAATGTTGTGGAATCTGTCATTGTTGATGCCTCATTTGCTTTCGGTTTTGTGGAGGTCCTAATGAGACAACGATCAGCTTCTCCACTTTGGCGTGTCCCGAACGGAGGCTGGGGTTTCAGGGAGGAGTTCAGGAGAACGTGGGGTGATGGATTAGATTAGGGACCGGGGAAAAGAGTCCAAACCAAGGAACCCTCTAATGGTTACCAGATGGAGCAGTGGTCAGGCCTTGAAGGAGGACTGATGACTTGGTAAGATGCTAGAATAGCCAAGACCTAGCTTTGATGGGGCAGAAACGGCTGAGTGGCTCTGAGAGAAATAAGCCTAGTCCTTTCCTAACCGGTCAACCGTTTCTGCCAAGTGATTCTTCTGCAGAATGAATTGGTTTGGACCTCTTTCCTGGTGCGCTCTGGGTTTCTTGCCGAATCGTGCACACTACAGCTGTTACACTGACATCAGCACCGCTTTCTGCTATTAGATGGGCAAGTTTATGTTGGACCACATTGAGCATGCTCTGAGTGATCCTAATGAATAGAGTTCTTGTTTGTCTTGATTATGGCAGAATTTCCTCTCCCCGGCTTCTCAGTTTATAACATGATGTGTGAAGCTGTAAAGTCACTAACCGAATCAAACCCAAATGACGTCTTTATGTGTGGCGTCCCTTCCTGTTGCCAGAGTTTGCCTTGTACTTGGCGCCCCATTGAGTTCATGTCTCACAGAACGACGACTCATTTCTCACTTCCCCTTTTTCCCACAGTGTGGTTCCTCTGCTCAGGGAATCCATAGGGATCTTGATGCAACGGACGCCTCCTTCTCTGGACCATGCCCTTCCTGAATGCTACCAAAGGGTGAGTCACTTCTGTGTTTTTCAAAGACAGCATTTCACACTTAACTCTTAATTATACATTGTGGCAGAACAGCGGCAGTATTTGGCAAACTCTTAACAAGATTAGTCCTCTACCATGACATGAAGCTGAGTGACCTCTGTTATCACTTGAATATCACACATCGTTCAGCCAGTCAGATTTAAGAACCACAATGAACCATTGTATAAATATATTTTCAGATTGTTACAAAACATTGCTAGATAACCAGTGAATGTGACCTCGACACATTATTGGCTGTCAGAAATTCCCTAAATTCTGTACTGTTGGAAGATTGTGACAAACTGGGGTCGTGTTTACTAACCTGCAATGTTCTCTGCAGATTCAGCTGGGTGTCTGTTGTAGCAAGTTTGTCCTTAAAGATAACTAGCTAACCATGCGGACGCAATCAAAGAACTGAAATTTGACCGCCTATTAAGAGCGTTTTGTTGGTTGAAGGCTTTGTTCCACAATAGGGGCTTAATTTGAGCACATTGTCCACCCATTAGTCTGAGTGCACCTGTTTACATTCCTCTGTGATGGCTTTAATTGACATGTTTGTTAATTTTATTTTATCTGTATATATTGACTGTGTTCAATGACACAGTTTGGTTTGTTAATCTGTTGGGAAAGACTGACTTTCATTTAAACACAACTATTCAGGGGTGCGTTTCCCAAACCACAACATAACTCATTGCTAAACTATGGTAGTACGATGCATCGTTTAGGAAAAGAATGATGTAGTGATGTTTCCCAAAACTGTAGTTGCTTTGTCGCAGATCCATCATTTGAAGTAAGTTAGTTATGTAAAACCTCAATAATGATGCTCTAAACAGGATAGAATAACAACTTCTTTAGAGAAAAAAAAACATACTTTGTGCAAATTATTGTTTCACACGCATTTAAAAAAAAAAAATCCAATATTAGTGTCAGTTAATTGACATTAAATGTTTATTAATGTATGCTGTATATTTTTATTTTTACAAGATTTGGAGACGTAATGTAAATTACGCTTTTAAATAATAGGTCACCTATAGCTTTCGTCATGAGCCACGACTGTGTTCAAAATGGCATAAATGTTTTCAAGGTGCACTGCGAGACAATGCAATTGTCAATATGAAGATTGCCAAAACTAAAGTGTAAAAATACTTTGAAAGCAAATGAAGAGAGATGATTTAAATGTTTTTTTTTTTTTTAATCATTCCAAGTTTTAATGTTGGAACGTTTGAAAGGAATAGGGCATAGGGGGGATAACTGGTATTGGAATACAACCAGGAACTATGCAAGTGCAAGTGTAGTTTGTGAGGTAGTTTGCCAATGTTCGTTGGAACGATGGATTTGGGAAACGCCAAATCTATAAACTGTGTCTGTAACGACGCGAACTTGGTTAACAATGGTTTTCAGAAACGCACCCCTGAACATCAGGCCAACTGATAGGTTGTTTTGGTGCAGATCAGACCAAGGTTATTTTAGAAAACGGAAACTAAAATTAAGACAAACTATTGGCCAAAAACATTTCTGTTTATTGTAATATAACGTACAAATCACAAGAAATAAAAACCTAAACTAACAACAGTCGCTGAAAAACAAACTGAAAGGAAATAATGATCAAAAATAACTCATCATTTGCACGCATTCTGTGGGGAGAGAAATTTTAGATTAACCTGAAGCATTTCTAGATCAGTGTTTCTGAACCCTGTTCCTGAAGGCACAACAACAATACTCATTTTCAACCTCTTTCTATTTAAACACAACTGAATCAAATCAACTCATCAGAAAATTAGAAGAGACTCAAACCTGAAGCTAATGGGTCAGATAAGAGAGACATCCAAAATATGTACTGTTGGTGTGTCTCCAGGAACAGGGTTGGGAAACACTGCTCTAGATGAACAACAAACTAGAAACCATCAAGAATTCCATCAGAAACTCCTCAGCTTCTGTCTTCTAGCTTGCTAACTGGTTTGATTTCCCTGCAGGTCCAGCAGCTTCAGGGTGTCTATAATCTCCAAGAGCCTCATTTCTGGACCCTTTGCACAGACGTGTATATCGGTACACTCAAACTCCTGGTGGCGCCTGATGCAGACTCTAGGTGGATCCTCAGCCAGACGCACAACATCTTCACACAGGTGGGAGTTGATGGGAAATACTGCAGGAATAACTCATTTAGTTTCCATTACTTGATGGTTTGGTGTCTGTGTGCAGGTCGGAGTCAGACAGCTGTATGTTCAGATTGAAGTGGCTGCAATGTAGTAGTCCACCACTCTTCTTCTAATCTCTGGGAGTCCCGGGACCAAAGGCCTTCTGTGCTGCTGTGGGGAAGTTCTCCACCTCAACCCTCTTTGGGTTTCTGTCGCTCCTCCTCTATCTTGGATCAAGATGGAGCTGGTGCAGTCCAGCAGTCTGACTCCACTCTTGCCAGAAAACATCAAACTGAAAACAACTGACCAGCCACAAAAAAAAAAAAAGGTTTCAGAGGGAAGCAAGAACTTACACCCTCTCGTCTCTTGAAGTTTCCTGTTGATTTTTATTTTTATAATCCAACCAAATGGTTTCTTTTTCTTCTAATTGTCGCCCTTTTCCATCATCAGAATGGGGTTTTAATTATTGGCGCGAGTGTGGAGATCAGTGGACATTTGTAAAAACAGCCGTATGTGATTCATTGACTCTTTTTTTGTATATCATCGTCTGCTTTGTTTTGTTTTTCAGTTGTGAAGAGGTGCAGAATTTGCCATAATGTAAACATAAACAGATTTGTCTGCATTTCTTAAGTGCCTTTTTAAAAGAACGATTATGGACAATCGCTTGGGTAGTGTTTGATGGTCAACGTGAATGCGATGAAAACTGGATCTTTGAGTTCTGTCTACAATTAAAACATTCCTTTGCAATTTGGCTTTTTTTGTTTAATGAAGCGTCTAAAATGTATTTAAAGTTACTCAAATATTTTCTAATAGACTTAGTCCCAATCCCAATTCTATTTATTAACCTCTACCCCTTCCCCTTGGCCCTTGTAATAGAGTGTGAATGGGAAGGGCTTTAAATATTAGCCCTAAGAAATGGGACACCACTACAGCACCTGCACACATCATAGCAATCTCTTGCTATATATGAGATCGTTGATCGTGACTTCTGTAGTTATTCCAGGAAATCATAGAAGGCAAAGATATCATGTTTATCATAACGATACAATGTGGCAATAAGATTGTGACTATACTGTGTATTTACACCATGGCCATATTCATCAATGTAAACACGCAAAAACTACATTAACATTGTATAAAGGTCATTCCCAGCCACTAGACTTTTCTGACAGGGTATTCGAGTGTCAGATGTGAAAGTATGTTGTGGAAACACTACACAGGGTAGTGAAATATTGCGTTTTTTTAAAGCATGACGGTAAAACACGAACGTGGTTATGAATATACTAAAACATATAAGCTTGTTTATTGTCAAAATTCGTAATAATGACAATAATCACTCATTTGTGCATCTCCAGACTGTCATGTGTAGCCATGCTGTCGTTGTAGATGGTTTATTCTGGGAAATTTTCTTACCCCTTGGTTTCGAGAATGGTCCTGAAAAATCTGTTTGAAGGCCTATCTAGCCCTTCTGCTTAGCCCTACGCCTTCAAGCTAAAGAGGACACCCTTACCCCTTCACGTGACTCTGCAAAATAAGTGGTAAGGGGTAGAATTGGGATTGGGCCTTCGATTTTATTTTCTTTAGCCAACAATCCGATGATGAATCACTTCGTAAAACAACTTTATGATTTCATTTTTTTAATGCACAAGGTACAACTTTCAGCCCAACATATTTGCAGTAAAATGTCAGTGCCTATTACTGTTTATTTCCTTTTAAGTAATGGGTGGAAACAGTTCATCAAGATAGCTTAGTCCTGTCTGGACACACAGCCCTTTTCCAACATGAAGCTGCTCTTTCCTTCAGTGATTTTCTCAGTATAAACACCTTTACTTGCAGCAGCTGAACTAAAGTAATTATTCTGCTATTGAACAGATTTAAGGACGTGTGAATATGTTCATTTGCTTACAGTTGGTCAAATTATGCACCTTAAGGTTTTAAAAGAATGAAGGATTTTTTTGTAGGGTTTGCCAGAAATGTCAGCCAAGTGTTAAACTGTTAAAGCTGTACCAGGCTTTTAAAATTGTGCCAACATGTTACATTTGATATTTGATTTCGTTTATTTCTACAATTCTATGTTGATTATGGTTTTAACAATTCCATTAAAAGAGTACGCTGAAATTTCACTTTGTAAGAATAAACCAACCATCTTAGGTAAAACCGATTATTTTCCTGGGCGTATGTAAAAGATAAAGTATATCTCGGTAGGAAAAAGAAAGTTTCTTAGATAAAGGTGTTGCAAAAGATTTCAAACAAAGGGCAAAATCTTGGTCTTTGATGGCAGTAAAAAGTGAACCCAACGTCTAAAAGCAACACTTGAACTCAAGTTGATCTTTGCGTGAATAAAGCAGTGATTTAAACTAGTTGCTCACAATAGCTTCGTTCACTTTCTATGCAATTCATGTGGCCAGAAATGAAATGAGAGCTCACAGATGTAGATCAAAACAATCAAACCACATGTAAGACGTTGATGTAAACAGTGGCCACGAAATGAGCATCTTTATTGTACAAAAATCGATCTTCATCCATTATGACATGGGTGGGTAACATGCTTGAAAGTATCTCAGTATCCACTTTTATCTTATTTACATTCTTACTGAGAAACGTCCATTATGAGAGCCTCTTGGTACAGAAACATTATGCCAATTTTGAAAAAAAAGAAAGCTTCAGAGGCACTAATGCAACCCAGATGAGCTGTTCCACAATAACCTTTTCCATTTCCTCCATTATAATTCCATCATTTTTGAAAGTCAATGTACATGACTGCCACACATCAAAATAAGCATCCCACTCCCAAATCATCTAGTCAAGTGTTCGGACTTAATCTGGAAGAACAATTATATCATTTGTACCTGCTCCTGACAGTTCAGCAACTCTTGCATGGACCGGATTCTGTCTGCTTTCCCTAGAGGACCACTAGTTTCTTGGACATCAGGAAATGTATGTGGAACTATCGGTCATCTTCAAGGTCTTCAATCCCTCAGGACTGCTGAAGAGTTTCAGCATATCGACCTCCAGAGGGTGAAGATGTCCACTAATGATCAGAGAGTGCAATGGTCCTCCTAGGTCACATGAAGCCAACTCACGCAATGTCCCAGAACGGATGGTCTGATCCTCAGCTCCGACGCGAGCCAGACCAACACAAACGGTCTCCTCTGTCATTGCTGCATTAAAGAAAGAACAGGATAAGATCTTATTTCTGAAGTGTGCATGTGCTCTCAGAGGGCTCTATTTTAACAATCTAAGTGCAGGTGTCAGAATCCACTTTCGCTAATTTAAGGATCGGACAAATGGTCAGCATGCCCAGCGCATTGTCCTTATTCTCTTAATGAGTTATGGATGTAACATGCATTAAACCAAACAGAGTCTCATCTTCCATTCCCTCTAAGATTGAGTTGTGGTCACACACATGGCGGGTTCACCATTTACATGGCAGACTTTGTAAGATAAAAAAAAGTTAAGATTGACTAGTGAGGAAACAGATCTGCTCGTCCACGTTTAAAAGCACACCAGCATCATCACAACATTATATCAATGTAATGAGCCGAATTCCACTAAAGCTCATTGAGGTGAAGGTGCAGGAGTAGATAGTGTTAAGGAGACAATTATAATGTTTTAAATTTTAACCCTTTAATATTTCATATTTAAATATATTTGTGTGCTACTGTGCATGTCTGCGTGTGTAATAAGCAATGTATATGTGCGTTTGAAGCAAATTTGACTCGAGAATGAAGCAAGTTTGACTCGAGAATGAAGCAAATTTGACTCACGGATGAAGCAAATTTGACTCACGGATGAAGCAAATTTAACTCGAGAATGAAGCAAATTTGACTCGAGAATGAAGCAAATTTGACTCGAGAATGAAGCAAATTTGACTCGAGAATGAAGCAAATTTGACTCGAGAATGAAGCAAATTTGACTCGAGAATGAAGCAAATTTGACTCACGAATGAAGCAAATTTGACTCGAGAATGAAGCAAGTTTGACTCGAGAATGAAGCAAGTTTGACTCGAGAATGAAGCAAGTTTGACTCGAGAATGAAGCAAGTTTGACTCGAGAATGAAGCAAATTTGACTCACGGATGAAGCAAATTTGACTCGAGAATGAAGCAAGTTTGACTCGAGAATGAAGCAAGTTTGACTCGAGAATGAAGCAAATTTGACTCGAGAATGAAGCAAGTTTGACTCGAGAATGAAGCAAATTTGACTCACGGATGAAGCAAGTTTGACTCGAGAATGAAGCAAATTTGACTCGAGAATGAAGCAAATTTGACTCACGGATGAAGCAAATTTGACTCGAGAATGAAGCAAGTTTGACTCGAGAATGAAGCAAGTTTGACTCGAGAATGAAGCAAATTTGACTCGAGAATGAAGCAAGTTTGACTCGAGAATGAAGCAAATTTGACTCACGGATGAAGCAAGTTTGACTCGAGAATGAAGCAAGTTTGACTCGAGAATGAAGCAAATTTGACTCACGGATGAAGCAAGTTTGACTCGAGAATGAAGCAAGTTTGACTCGAGAATGAAGCAAATTTGACTCGAGAATGAAGCAAGTTTGACTCGAGAATGAAGCAAATTTGACTCACGGATGAAGCAAGTTTGACTCGAGAATGAAGCAAATTTGACTCGAGAATGAAGCAAATTTGACTCAAGAATGAAGCAAATTTGACTCGAGAATGAAGCAAATTTGACTCGAGAATGAAGCAAATTTGACTCAAGAATGAAGCAAATTTGACTCGAGAATGAAGCAAATTTGACTCGAGAATGAAGCAAATTTGACTCGAGAATGAAGCAAGTTTGACTCGAGAATGAAGCAAATTTGACTCACGGATGAAGCAAGTTTGACTCGAGAATGAAGCAAATTTGACTCACGGATGAAGCAAATTTGACTCGAGAATGAAGCAAATTTGACTCGAGAATGAAGCAAATTTGACTCGAGAATGAAGCAAATTTGACTCACGGATGAAGCAAATTTGACTCGAGAATGAAGCAAATTTGACTCACGGATGAAGCAAATTTGACTCGAGAATGAAGCAAATTTGACTCGAGAATGAAGCAAATTTGACTCGAGAAAAAAGCAAATTTGACTCACGGATGAAGCAAATTTGACTCGAGAATGAAGCAAGTTTGACTCAAGAATGAAGCAAATTTGACTCACGGATGAAGCAAATTTGACTCGAGAATGAAGCAAGTTTGACTCAAGAATGAAGCAAATTTGACTCACGGATGAAGCAAATTTGACTCGAGAAAAAAGCAAATTTGACTCACGAATGAAGCAAATTTGACTCGAGAATGAAGCAAGTTTGACTCAAGAATGAAGCTAATTTGACTCACGGATGAAGCAAATTTGACTCGAGAATGAAGCAAATTTGACTCAAGAATGAAGCAAATTTGACTCACGGATGAAGCAAATTTGACTCGAGAATGAAGCAAATTTGACTCGAGAATGAAGCAAATTTGACTCGAGAATGAAGCAAATTTGACTCGAGAATGAAGCAAATTTGACTCACGAATGAAGCAAATTTGACTCGAGAATGAAGCTAATTTGACTCGAGAATGAAGCAAGTAAGTTTAAAATGTTCACGCATTTTACATGCGAATAGCGAACTTTATTCGTGCGCGCCGCGTCTGGTGTGAACACAGCATAAAACTTTGTTTTTGTCATTTACATTAGTTTGATGGCATATATTTATATGTCAGTATATTTTAGCTGAACTAATAAAATGTAAATAAAGAAATGACGAATTACCTGTAGGTTTTTTTTGACAGTGACCATAATCATGTTTCTTTTCTTAAAATGAAAAATCAATTTTTTCTTTCTATAATTTTCATAAATTTGACACGCGAATGAAGCAAATTTGACTTGTGGTGACCATAATCATGTTTCTTATCTTAACGAAATCGATTTTTGCTTTTTTGTAATACTATGTGAAATCTCTCTCCAGAAGCTAGAAACATTTCAAGATTTCTTTTTTTGTGCTCATCATACTTAAGCAAAGAACTTCAGATATCATGTGCAAATTTATATTGATACTAAGACAAGGCAGTAATCTGACAGCAGCCAGCTGCCTACAATTTCAAGATCATAAACTATTTACAAAAATCACATCTGGAAGACAGGCGTATATACACAGGATTTTGTGAACGTGTTCATTTTCTTTGAATCTTAAAACTAATTCAGAAAGGTTTCTGCGCAAACCTTTCTGCGGCTTTCAATCAAATCTAATCCAATTTTCCATCAATGCCTGCCAGTGCATCTGGTTGGCCAAGCGTCCAGATGGTTTGACAGCAAAGTTCATTCAGGTTTTCATGTGATTTGGACTTTCTTACCCAGTTCCTCATCACGATCCCGTCGGTTCTGTAGTATCTCTAGGAGTTGCTCAGCTGCCTGAGCGACAGTCATGTACCTGGGAGGCTCGTAAATCTTTCGACCCCTAGAAACAACATGAGCAGAGGTATCTCTTATCTTCTATTCATCTGTTTATATCCCCCCAACAGTCTCAAAATTCCAGTTGATGCACAGAACATTGAGCAAGTAGGTCATCGTTAATGCAACTTCAATTTTTCTTAGCATGCATTAGCCATTAACTCGCCGTCAATCTGTCTTTGATGAAATCAGTCGACTTGAGGAAGCTGGAGACATGCTTTGAATTTCTTTTTGGGGGCCTGCAGTGAAGGGCACCAACCTCACCGGACAAGCATCTGACTGTGACCAAAATCATGCGGCGGCATATGGTTATTCCATTTCCGAGTAAATGGTACAACAGTGCCAATAAATCTGGGAGACATTAGCACACTTTCCAGCTCTGAACAGGGAGCACACGCATGGCCTAATGCTGGTCTCCATATAGCGTATATAGTCGAACACTAAAACCCATTTGGGGTTTATGTGGATTGGATATAAAATTACACAAAGTGCGCAACCATGGGGGGAGATAATTACAGGACACCACGGAGAGAGAGCAAGGAGTTTACGACTGTCCTCTACGACATCAAGCTGAAGGGTTTCGGAAAGACTTCAAGTCGACGAAGTTCACTGTTACAGATAAAACATATTTCTGAAAAGTTCAGATGGGAAAATTATACTGTGGCAGTTCTGGAGGCGGCCCAGGGAAGGTCCATGATAACATATCATACGTCCAAGTCAAACAAGCTGCTGCGGTTTTTACTGTTGTTATTTTTTTTCCAGCACAACCAGTCTGGTCCCCCCCCAGAATGTTAACTCAATGTCTGCTGCTAACCACAAATCGACCCACCCGGAAAGGCACCACAGACTTGATATAAATCAGAGAAAGTGAGAGAGAGTCTTACCTCATTAAATTCTCCATGGACTGCTCTTTGACTTTGATATCTGTGAAACAGGGGAGTCGTAAGTGTTGTGCGATACAATAAGCTCAGGTTTTTACTAGGCCTCTCTGGATGTTACTGTCACGTCATAAATAGTGGGGTAACCTCTCCATCTGCGGGCTGTTAACCCCACGCTGTCTGCAGCATGAGTACATTTTCAGACTGCACCTGAGAGGGGCCCGTATTGAGAACAAAGCAAAGACTAATGTACTAATCGTGACCAGTCATGTTCTCGCACCATGTCTGCACTGAAAGCGTCGCTGTTAAATAACGGACAGGTTCAAGGCTAGTCTTTAGTGACAATAAAATAGGACAAGCCCTTTGGTTTCTCATGCAAATGTCAACCTTACCTTGAAAATGTATGATGTTTTCTCCGAAATAGCGGAACTCTTCCCTAGATGATTGTGTAGGTCTGTATTTTACAACACTATAAAAAAATACTCAAATGTCTCTGTCAATGTTTTCAAATCATTTTATTTGATTTACCAAAGTCACACAAGTGCTAATTTCCCATCTGTCACAGAGTTTTCTCATCTATAATGCCTTTTCCTCATGAATAGACAAACGTAATAAAGATAAATAAAGATTGTTTTGTTCTATCAGCTTGTTAAGTCGTGACGTATGGAATACTGCCTCCGGGTCCAAGCCGCTACTCGTTTCAATTGATAAAATATTAGTTTATGACCACTTTTTAGTCATATATCACCAGACAATATTGTGTTACTAATAATGCATTACTGTACGGCATTACTTTAGACAGTAACTAATACTGTAACGCATTTCTTTTTAAATATAGTAACTCCGCTGTCGTTAAATTAAGATGCGTTTGTCCGTTACTTGGTAAGTGAATTAATTTTGGCTGCAGTCTAGCCCACTTCTTCCTGTCTAAAGCAGCGAGGCATTGTGGGAGTGGTGGACGCCAACCAACCATCGTTTAGAAGACGAGTCGTGTATGAGGCACCACACTGGACAAAAGTTAAGCCAAAGCAGAGACAGAATGTGCTCAAGGTACACCAAGTGTGCGCACGAGAGAGACCGAGACGATTAACGTTACTGTTTTTAATTACTATCACTAATACTACTGTGTTTGTTGTTTCTAAAAAAATAAGCACACATTTGTTTTCTGTATAACAAACTTGATTAGTTTAGTAGACACAGACACATTTCTGTAATATTTCAGAACACGTTATTTAAATGTGTAGTGTTGTACTGCTCAGAAAAAATGCTGTGATTTGCATAGCTGTTTTACAACAGCAGAATTTGCACTTTGAATATACACAGCTTAATAAGTTGACATCCCACGTTTAATTTGTGGTTAGTTTGAAAATTGCTCATTGATTTGATTTTTGAGCAGCTGTTATGTTTTTGTTGTATAAATTGCATAAAGTTTATCGTTGTCTATAATAGCAGTTTTGTGTTGTCGAGTTTCACCAAATTGATTCTAAATGATAATTCAGATTACTTTCATTTATTTATTTCATAAAGGTTTCGTGTTTGTTGTATATTGTTGCTAGTTTTCATATTTACGCTGTGAAGGAACATGTTTAAGGGTTAAATACAAACTTTTATGATGCCAAAGAAACTTTAGTTTTTGCTTTTTTGTTTCTGAATATATTATTCAGCTGGGCTTTCACCCAATTTTTAAACACTCATTTAAGTCTGTCTTGTGGCGTTTTAGTTGCAAGAAATTATTTAAAACTGTGAAGCTGATCAACAGTGTATTCTCCATGCAGCACTGAAGTGATGTTATAAGGACATTAATAAGACCATTAAAAGGTTCTTTGGAAAACTCAAAAATGACCTTTAACAGTAATGCTTTACTTTTTGGTGTATTTAATCGATAAATTAATCGAGCTACTTTTTGAATGAAGTAACTAGTAACTGTAACTAATGACTATTTTTCAGTAACTAACACAACCCTGTACATCACACATTAAAGTGAATTTTATATAAAATCATGGTGTACACAACAATATCTGGACTTGCTGCATCACAGACATGAATATTTGAACAATTTATAAAAAACGTATCACTTTCTCGACATTGGATATTAGGCATGGTTATATATATATAGCGATTGGGATTTTCAAAAGTAATACAGCACTTTGTAAACATTCATTTTTACCATTTGTTGAGCCTCCCTGTGCAGTTTGACAGAGAGCTCTGACTCAGAAGCCGCTTCGCGTGATGTAACTTAACAAGCAGATAGACTCTTATCCATGTTATGCAGTTTAATTCACGGAATTTCTATAATATGTTGTAAACTGTGAACTCACATCCATACCGCATGTTTATTTGCTTCATTTAAAATATAAAAGATGTTTACAGATTGATATTTTACTAATCTCTCAACTCTTTGCTCCTTTGGTTTTGGGAAATATAAACAGATGTTTCAATATAGACCATTTTGAGGGATGTAAACAATATATAGCTTCCAAGAATCTAAAATGAGCCACATATTGATAAATAATGTTATAATAGCCGTTTTAACATTAAGTTTTGATTGAATTGCCTCTTGTTACAGTTATGAAATAGTTTGATAACAAGCAGGAAATGTTCATGGGCCAATGACATGACCACATTGAAATGGTCTATACTGTTAACATACAATCTCTGAGTTTAAGCTTCAAGTTTTCCTGTAAACATCACATCCATTAGGCTGGAATTGTAGTCTTTTTTTACCTTATCCTCTAAAAAAAGGGGCCGAAATAGAAACAGCTGTCAGAATTTTTATTTAATTTGGTTTTGGGATTTAAACTATAAACACCCTTAAATAAAGTGACCAATAATTGCCCGCCTGATTAATAGCCCATGTCTTGTTAGCAGCGTTATGATGAATGGATGTGGTGTTTAGCTCCTGTGTTTAGTCTATGAGTGTGTGTGTGCTTTTGTTGTGTCTGCTGGTTATTGTGTTAGATAAGCGCTCTTGCGGCCAAGGCCGGACGGGGAGGTGTTCAATTCCCGCCTCCCTCTGTTTGCTTTTGAATAATGAGGTTAATAACACTGATCCCTCTCCTGCTCATTTTTGTCCTCGCTCTTGCTCTCCGAATGCTCAGCTGGGTTACACCTGGGGACTCCCGCCCCTCCCCCCCATTTCCCGCCAGCCAATGAGACGCAAGCACAACCAGCAGACTATGATTTTTGACCAACATTCATTACCAAAGACGAACTCCAATGGGAAATCCCACTGGTACTTTGGAAGATGTGGGGTTTATTAAGAGTTGGCTGGAAATCTCTAAGGCACACAGATATAAACGTAAATTATTTGCCACCATCTGCCTTGGGGGTACCAAACCGCTTGCAGTGGGTCCAAGTTTAATGCGTGCCCCGAAGGGAAATACCCATTTGATGGGATGTCAAAATAAAGGGGTTGTCTGGATTTGACACATTCATTGCTATAGTAGCTTTGTCTACATCCGGAGACGCAAATTCGATTTAGGCCTCATTTACACGAATACATTTTAGTTTCATCTAGCGTTTCGGAAAAGATCTCCATCCACACTATACCACTGAAAACGAGCATCCCGATCACACACACACACTCTGGCATGTGCTGCAGTGTATGCGGACGTCTGAGCCCCAGGCACTAAATGGGTGATTTGAGCAAAAAAAAAAAAACAGATCCGAGCAGCGAACATCAGACATTTCTTCAAGGATTTAAGGCTGGATCACATCTCACCATTGTTGTTAAACGTGATATTTAATTCACTTTGTCTCTATCTAATGACTCTTCAGTCTTTTGAATCTATTACTTGTTCTCAGGTAATGCATTTTTGCTGAGCGCAAAGATAAGTTTTGTAACCACGTACACTGATTCTGCGTATTGACCTTTATTTCCTATATTGTATACATTTATTGTACATTATACTTACCATTATTGATTATTAAATCTGATATTCAGCAAAATACTTTTTCAATTATATCAGTGTTTCCCCTAGGTTTACAGTTTTGTGTGTTTGGGGGGGGGGTGGGGGTGGGGGGGTCATCATGGCGTTAATTTGTTTCTTTTAATGACAGCAATTAATGACTGAACAATTATTTGAACTGTACGACCGTTAAGCTAAAATTTAACATTTACTTTTATTTCTTTTTTTATCCACAAAGTGTGCAGCTTTTGTCACTGCAGTGTATTTTTCTGAGCTTCCGTGAGATAGATATTGATATAAGTATACTTACTAAATAAAGTATACTTTTCTTATACTTGACCTTTACTTAAGTATACTTCTTTTTCCTAAAGATGTATTTGCTGACTTAATTACTAAGATCAGTCTTGTACAGCTAGGCACAGTATTGTCGCTCTGACAGCCAAGTTGGGTCAAAGCTAGGGATGCTCCGATCAGGATTTTTGCTGCCAATATCGAGTACCTACTACATTTGCAGCAGTAGAAGAAGCCGTTGTGGGTCTTTTTTTCTTATATAATAAATTAGTTGCTCCTTAGACGATGAAAACAAAAACGCAATAAACGTTGTTTTCATAGTACATTTTTCTTATCGGATATAAAAAGTTGATCCTATTCATGTTTTTATGCTCATTTTCAAAGTTTATTCACATCGTGGCGTTTTCATTGTTTTTATGCTATATTCTACAATGCCAAATACCAAAACACAGCTAGTGACAATTGTAGATGTGTGCTTTTGGGGGGCATGTGCGCTAAGGAGAGCCTACCAACTGTGCGACATCATACAACATTCTGTCTAATTATAAAAGACTCGAAGGAAGTGCTTACCCAGCAGGCACAGCGTGTGCAGGCCCATATCCCTGTTCTTCTTGATCTTATCATAGAAGCTCTCAGGTCTCCACGTGTCTGTCCAAAACACAATAGACACCGTCTCTCCGAAGTTGTAAAGCTGAGGGGGAAAACGCAATCTTAATCACATTGAAATTACCCTACTCACACTATATCCATGTTTGTATGGAGCAGAATGTTCAATTTTCAGTAGCTCAGATCTTTCCATCGGCAAGGTGCTTCCTGTTATTCATTAAGCATGACATCACTGCGAAAACTAGAGTGCTGCACAGCTGACACAACAGAGTGTCATTACTGCACACGGACTCATTGTTGCTGGCTTTATGTCCTAGAGGTCGTGTGATGTATGCAGGACAAAGGTAGGGATTAAGTCGTCCCGCATTTACCAAGCCAGTTAGTGAAGTCCACTAGTGAACTACAGCAGTAAGCATTTAAAAACAATCAAAATCAACTATATTTATATTAGGACAATTTAAAAAAACTATTTTGATCCAATTGGCGACTACTGTAGATGCAATTCCTTTTGATTAGCTATCACAAATTCAATAGTACTGAAGTCTGAAGTATCCACATGAGCACTTCAATTAACCTGAACAAGAGACTCAATTAATGAATTGCCTGAACAATTTAAGTAAGATGTCCAGATCCGATAGGCCCTGATTTCCCATCATGTGGTTTCAGACTCCATCAGTATCGGACGTTTACTCCCGATCAGGACTCGAATATATATATATATATATATATATATATATATATATATATATATATATATATATATATATATATATATATATATCTGGACATCCTTACTTAAATTGTTCAGGCAATTCATTCATATATATATATACCCACACACACAGTTGAAGTAAGAATTAATAGCCCCCCTGTTTATTTTATTTTTTTCCCAATTTCTGCTTAACGGAGAGAAGATTTTTTTTTCCAACACATTTCTAAACATAATAGTTTTAATAACTCATTTCTAACAACGGATTTATTTTATCTTTGCCATGATGACAGTAAATAATTCTTGACTAGATATTTTTCAAGACACTTCTATACAGCTTAAAGTGACATTTAAAGGCTTAACTAGGTTAATTAGGTAAACTAGGCAGGTTAGGGTAATTAGGCAAGTTATTGTATAATGATGGTTTGTTCTGTAGACTATCGAAAAAACACATACATACATACATACATATACACACACACACACACACACACACACACACACACACACACACACACACACACACACACACACACATCTATACATCTTTATATATATATATATACACACACACACACACACACATTTAAATATATATATATTAGTGGTGGGCTGTTATTGGCGTGAACGCGCTACGTTGACACGAGACTCTTCTCGAGCGATAAAAAAATATCGCCGTTAATCTATTCTCAAAGTTGGGTTGGGAGCTGGGTCTATTCTACGCAAGCTATGATGACTTTCACCTTGATATTTTACTGCGGATGTATACCTGACCGGTGAGCCGTCTGACAAAAAAGTGCCCTTCTTAATCAAATCAGCAGAATGCCCTTCTGTATCTTTCAGTTACTTCAAAGACACTACTGACCACGCTTACATGGATATCTGTAATCTAGTTATTTGCCTTAATAGACAATAATATATTTAAGGTGTTTACGTGAAGTGCTTTTATGCAAGAGTTTCCTGTAATTTTGCGTGACTTTAACTGCAGTTTGGCAGTTTCACTTTAACTCATGAACATTTCATTCATGCCCCCGTGACAAACTGGGGTATCAGACGCAAATAAGGAGTAAGGACTGGTGAGAGTGTTATGGAATTTAATAACGCACACCAAATAGAAAGAAAAAAACTTCAGCATTTCACAATGTGTGTGTGTGTATATATACATATTATAGGTGGGCATAGATACATTTTTTTAATCTAGATTAGTTTCACTGTAATCTTGGAATTAATCTACATTACTCTAAATTAAAATGGCTCATTTGAATTCTGCCGAAGGCATTCAGAATATGTTTGCTACCCAAATAATGACTAAATATAAGTCTTTGTAAGAGGAAGTAAGGGGTAGAATTTGGATTGGGCCTTCAGTACTGACTGGTACAGAAATTCAGTATCATTACAATACTAGTCTGGCATTTATACTACATAGATTTCAGTATTTACCAAATTTTATTTTAGAAAGACAGGGAAAAAAGAATGGATAGGGAAATGGATGTGGAACACTTTTTGCCCAATTAAATGCCGTATACAACAGTGAAATTACTTCTCACTTATAATGTGCCAAAATTAGAATACACAAGAAAAGATTGGAAACTTCTGAGAATCTAAGATCATTATTCAAATCTACAATGTAGAAGGGTTGTCACTATACTAGAATTCAATTCCAATCGGTACCGAAATTTCAAAAACATCCATTTCCCGCGAACATTTAAGCTCTACTGAGGACGTTCTTAAACAGCGCTGAGTTGCCAATGTGTTCACAAGCTCAACATAAATCATTTATGTTGAGCAGGTGAACACAATGGCAAATCAGCGCTATTCAAGAAAGTGCTCAACTGCGCTGAAATGTTCGCGGGAAATGGACGTTTTTGAAATTTCGGTACCGATTGGAATTTCAGTATCGTGTCAAACCTACTATGTAGGAAGTATACCAAAACACATCCTTATCAAACAATCCTTGAATTTTAGAAACAAAATTTGAGGCTTTTTTTTAACACAGATTTTGCTAATACAAACTTTTGCCACTCTTTTTTTGAGCCATTCCAATTTTCTGAAAGCTCCAATTAGTGCAACTTGATCTGCACCCAAACACAGTAACTGCAAAGAGTGTGTTAACCTACCAAATCCCTTTTGTAGCCTAGAGCGGCAGCTGCGGTAGGTGATTTAGGGCCTGCTTTTCCTACCAAAATAATATCCTTTAGAAAAGGCAGCGCTGATCTCAGATCATCTTTGAACGCATATCGTGAGCTTAGGGCGGCATCTGGGGCCTCTTGGTACACAAAGCTGCCCTGACAGGTCAATACAGGGGGCTGTTATTGATGGCCACTAGGCTTCCTTGATAGACTCCGTTGGGACGCCTACGACACAATGGCCGCAATGCCGTTTGATCACTTTCACGAGAGACTGGGCACGAATGAAGCATGATCATGAAATTCATTCTTGGGAGACGTACACGCTGATAATGGAACCATGGGAAATCTTAAAAATTGAAGTTGTGAAAGTGGCAAGCAAAAAGGGTCAACATTATCAACAGTTTATGATTTGCATTTGGAAATTTCACGCAAAGTTATAAACTGGATTTTGTTAAAAAAGTTCAAATAAACGCTTCTTTAGCCTTACCTGCAATCCACAGCAGCCCACTGCATTCATGATGGAGGCATTGTGAATAACGCGGTACTGTATCCCAGCATTCAATGCTCGCAAAACCAGGTCACTGTGGGTCGTGGCTCTGGAGAAAAGCAAAAAATGCAGCGTATATCAATCCAAAACATGGCCCTTTATCAGCATTTCTCTTACTGCCGTGTTGGGCTGTTTACAATGTGGAAGCAACCCAAATTGCGCCACAGACGCTTATCCTTTTCCATCTCGAATATATCATTAAACTTTATTAAACCCACACATTCTTAAGCGCAGGCAAACGAGGAGTCAGACCCCTGTCCCCCTCCCAATATGTGGGTTTCAGTGGTTTTGGATGGAAAAAACAAAAAGCCTAAAAGCGAGCGAGAAAGGAACGTGTGGCGTAATTAGCTCATCACTTTTTGGTGCCTTTCCAAAGTAGCCAAACCTCAGATGTCCAAATCCCACTTCTCAATAGATAATGTTGCACCCAAGAGCATTGGTGCACCACCATTCTGTGGCTCAAATATTGTGAATAATAGAATTTTTTTCCATTATCTATCATCAATCATGCTGTAGAAAGCATTTCCGATGGGGTTTTTCTTAATTTCACTTGACGCCATTATTATTAAGATCAGACTGGAGACAAACTAATGTGAACATTTCTCCAATTATTTTTTGGTGATAAAGCTTTCCAGTGAAAGTCTGTTTTTATATTTTCTGATGAGTAATTGCATTCATTGTGGGATTGTGGCATGAGTGATGGTTAAGAGTGAGGCAAAACGAGAAACTTGAGGTACATCATATGACAAATATGCACTGAAACCTCAATGTAATCCAAGAGAAATCAAACTGCTTTAACTTTATTTCAAACAAAATCAGGCCAAATACATATTAGAGCTGGAAAAGATAACAGGCTTACATTGATGTATTATTTAGCACTGACTAGACCTGTACGATTAACCGTTTATAAACCAGAATCGCCATTTAAAAGGGTGCGATTTTCAAATCACAAAAGCTGAAATTATTTTGATGCGGTATCAAATGTGGTGACAAGCATATAGTTTTTGAAAGTTCTGACAGTTCGTAAGCACATTACACAGTAGGGGTGTCAAAATTAATTGTTTCTTTGGTGCACCGCGATGCAGACGTGGGTAATTTGGTATCGGTTCAGTAATAATCATAACCGGTTATTATGTACTGACGTCATTTATCTCATATGCGCTATAGCTGACTATGGCGAGGGAGGCGAGTGGCTGAGCGCGAGTATTTACAACACTCCCAACTACTTAAAAACAAAGAAACTGACTGTGCACAATTTCACTGCATGTGCGTTTGCTGGATCAGTCTTTCACTGACACCTACAGCAGAAGACTCTATTTCACTGCGATTAAGAAAATGAAAGTAAACTTTATTTATCTCTTTCTCTTTCTCACTCACTGTGGCCCATTTGACCTGCTGGTGTGACTTTTCCTCTCCTTTCAGCTGTTTTACACCAATACTTCTGGATACAGAAACGGCTACGTGCCTGCAGAGTTTTCTCCAGCGTGTCTATCATGAATAAGCTGTGATCTAGCGAGGGTCGTTCTTGAATGATTCGTTCATTTTGAACTAATCTTTTGTATGACTCGAGAGCGGCGAGTCCTTTCGGAGTGATTCGTTCATTTGCGCATGCGCACAATTGTGCAGGGGAGCAGAAGATTTGATTCTTTTTCGAGTCTTCTATAAGATTTAAGTCGTTCGTTCATCACATGAAAGACATTTGATTCGTTCATTTTTCAAGTCTTCAGATTTGATTCATCTCTCTTTCCATGCTGCCACGTGATGAACGAATGACTCAAAAACCAGAAAACTCGAGTGGTGAACGAATCATGGCTCCTTTCGGCTCCGACTGTGTGCATTGTTTAAGCTTAACTTATATGGGTCTGTGTGACGTGAACGAAGCACTCAAATTTGAAGACCTGTCAAAAGAGGTGAGCTGATAATCATAGACAAAACACCAGGTAAACAATAAATGAGGATTTTCTCTTTCTTATAGCATTCTATTTATGACTTGTTTGTAGTGTGGTCAACGGCTGGGCTAGTTGTAGATTAGTTTGGAAGCAACTTGTAACATTTTAATAATATTTTGGCAAATTGAAAGAAAAGAACGAAATGACTCTAAAAATGATTCGTTCATCTCAATGAACAAGACTCAAAGGTCCAAGTCAGTAAAATGACCTGAACTTCCAATCACTACTGTGATCGCCGTTTCCGCTCATCACTCATCTGTGAAGAGCGCAGCGCGTAAGAGCCAATCGCAGCCCTTTTTGTTGGCATTTCTCATGACAACAGACAACTTTATTGGAAAAAATGGCACCAATGTTTAAAAGGTTTTAAATAAACAGTAGCATAGTGTTGCATACTTTGATTACGCTTGGTCTATTTTTGGTGCTGTTAAAACCGGTAAAGCCTAGATAGGATACAGCTGCGGATCCGCACATCAATATAGCATTATTTTTGTGACACTGTATAACAATAATGAATATTTTGACAGTACTGTGACAGTTGGGTTTAGGGTTGAAGTAGCGGTAGACGTTAATAAAATAAAATGTATTGGATAATATAATAAATAACATAAATAATACTCGGTACAACGGCTGTTTTTACAGAACTGTGACGGTTGAGTTTAGGGTTGGGGTAGTGTAGACGTTAATAAAATACAATTTAATAAATTATATAAATAACTCTCGTTAACTTCCGGCTGCAACCGTATCTGATTTAGCAACAACCTTTAAAACTACCACATCAAACCTGTAGCCCTTTTAAACATGGTAGCACATCACATTTTAAATTGCATATCACAATTTTGATCTGAGAAATCTTAATTTGATTCTTTTTCTTCCAATCGTGCAGCTCTAACACTGACAATTATTTTATCTCTTTTTCTTATTTTAACAGTCTATTGCTAATGGGTTCTAAATACACACACAATGGGTCACAGGAGGGGTGAGGTGATCAACAGTATTGGCTTGGGATGGACGTCATTATGCATCTTAACCAATGAGAACATTTGTAATGGGCCTAATGCAGGGTTCACATCAAACATGGAACGCCACACCGCTCGCTCTTAATTTTTACTCACAGGAGGTTTTTTGACTTCACACTAATTTTCTGCTTGATTTTAATCATTTAAACTTGTGCAAAAGACTTGATTAAGGTGAATTCTGTGCATTTGCATTGACTTTTTGTAATCTACTTACGAAAATCATTAATATTGTATTTTTTCAAAAACCAAAACTTTTAAAATTAAAGTGGGTTTAAACAACTTTTGGACTCATTGATGAATTTCGCATTTAAGAATGCAATTTATTGCAGAAAAATCATGCAATTAATCATAATTTTTTACAAAAAATGATCAATGCCCAGAACTCATTTTTTTGGGTGGCTGCCATTGGGTATATGCTGCTGTGTTTTACAAAACAATTTTACCCCTAAAAAAAATTTAATATTTTGAGTATGGCTGCACAATATATCGTTTCAGCATCGAGCAGGGATCTGCAATGTAGTTGGGATTATAGTTGACAGACATTACAGTAAACAACATAGTAATTTCATATTTTAACCTTAGAGTCAAAGTTTATTGTTTGTATGTGTTTTTAAGACCTGACTGTAAGAATTTAAAGCAAATTTAAGCCATTTGGGCACAATAAATGAAATGTTGTAACTAAAAGATGAATTGTTGATTTTATAATAAGGTACCTAAAATGATGCAGTGTTATTATTATAATTATACGGTGATTTAAATCATTTCTGCTTCTGAATACAGAAAATCATAAATCATTGTTTATTTGCATATTTTTCCTGTTGTATTTAACTTTGCTTGTCATTTTTTAAATGATATTTCATGCAGATATGCTCCTCTACAGTATCATCCCAATTGATCTAAAATTATGAACTCTTTACAAGCTATTCAAGTCATCTGCTGAAACTGCACTTTTATCGCAGTGAATGAAAATATTGCAATGTCAGTTTTATCCAATATCATGCAGCCCTAATTTTGAGTATTTCGAGGCCCTAAATCTTCATTGAGAGTATGACTGATTTTAATTCATGTTGGATCAGCACATGTATGTATCAGATTTTTTTTATTTAGCTTTATCAGCAGAGATTGACTTCTGTAGGTGTTATTCTTACCCGAAAGGATCACCAACTACCAGAAAAGCCACATCACAGACATCTGCTCCTTTCAGGATCTCATCCGCCTGTTGCTCCACCATATCTCTGTCTGCCAGGAGCAACTCGCGCCCATAATACTCCTCCTGAGACAACATAATGGCAGCATAATCATGAGTGTGATATAACAATACTGCAGATTAACATGCACTTAATCTTTTATTTTTAAAAGGTATGTGTTTAAATTGATTGTCACGTGTTTTAAACAGTTTACAACTTTATCATCTAAAAGATTGATTAAAAGTCATTACAATATTATGCAAATATGAACAAAAAGATTAAATATATAAATGAGCATACACAAATATAAATATCTCATATTGTGTAGATTTTATTTAATATAAATGGTTTTGTTAAGTGTTAAATGTAAATGATTTCATGGACTTGAATAAAATACCAAGAATACACTGTAAGATTAACATTAAGTCAAACTTTGCTAAAACTGACTAATTTGTTCCTTCATTTTAGAAAATCAGGGCCACGTTGAACAGTTTATTGATTAAGAGTTTGGTCACTAAACATCCTTAGAAATAGAAAGACAATACATTAAATTAACTCAATTAAAACTAAAATTGATATGTTTAATATTTCTCTTGATTGTTCATGTTTATTAAAACTTTATTTCATGTTTTCCCACCACATATTAATTTGGTTTACTCATTTTTGGACTGTGATCTTAAGCTTTTTGCTAGATTACTTGCAGTTTGGGGTTTTGGTCTTGAATAATATAATAAATATGCACAGATATATTATTGTAAAGCATCCTTTAAAAGATATAAATATAAAAAGGGAGAGCTGTGAGGGGTTTACTCATATATGCTTGGCACTGTATATAGTTTTCAAATGTATAATATAATATAATATAATATAATATAATATAATATAATATAATATAATATAATATAATATAATATAATATAATATAATATAACAATAGCGTCACATACCAAAGCGTCCTTCCCGACGGTCAGTATGGATGTGTAAGCTTCCAGATAAACACGACTGCACTGCCGGATGATCTCCAGCCCTTTGACAGTGATGTCTTTAGCATCACCCAGACCAAGACCGACCAAATATAACATCTCTAAAGCGCAGATGACACCACAGTGCACGGGTTCACGTTGCTGAAAGACTCAATCATTAAATAATACGTTCATAAGCGCTTTAGAGACATGTAAAAGAGCTGTCTGTCACCGAATGTAATGCAACTTTTAATGTTGTGCAGAACTCGCATGGTACCACATGGAGAAACTGACAACCGGCTGCCGTAAAGCGTAGAGGAGATCACGACAGTGTCGCACGCTGTAACCGTTGAAACTACTGTAAGCAACGGAGACTCAAGTATCTGACTAAACTTGAAGTAAAAAAAATAAGACGATAAACAGGTAATAATTGCCCGGAAGCCATTTTAGAGTAGTAAAAGTACTATATTATCAATATATATATATATAATATCTATAAAAATATTCATTCGCATAATTGTACAAATTTAACCTAAAAGTTTGTACTTGCATAATGTTGTAATGTAAACATTCACATTTCATGTGATATCGCTAGTATTATTGTTGCTGTTTATGTGGCTTAAATTTAGCTTAAGCCTAGTAGTCTTAAGCCTATTAGTATTATTAATAGTTATTATGACAAAATAATATTATTATAGAGAAGTGTGTGTGTGTTTACTATTATATCAACTCCCTGAATTAACTTGAATTATATTACGGTATCCTACACAGAAAGAACCTACGTATACATATATATATTTTTTTTTATTTTTTCCAGGGTTTTCACCTTTATTGGATAGGACAGTAGAGAGTATTGACAGGGAAGCAGAGAGAGGGGAAGGATCAGCATAGGACCATGAGGCAGAATCGAACTCAGGTCACCGTGAGCACCGGAGTGCATGTGTCAACGCGCTAACCACTACACTACTGGCAACATATATATATTCTAATATAGGTTTTTAATATATGTGACATATATAAAATAGGTAATTTTCCTATTCTATATGTACATATATTTACATATATGTGTACAGGTATGTGTACATACATGCATACATGTACCTATATAGGTACATATATGCAAATATTTAAATATGTGTGCATATATGCACATATATGTTCACCTCTATGTTTACCTATATATTAGTAAAATTATTAAAATCCATAGCTGCTAGACAACATAAATAAAAGCCCATGTAAAAATTTACATTTTTATTTACTTAAGAACAATCAAATAGTACAAGAACAAAAATAAGACAAAAAAACTGAACAGGAATTTTTTTTTAAATAAAATAAATAAACGACAAACCGTTTTTTTCCTTCTTTTCCATATGTTTACACAAAAAAATTGACCTTGTAAATGTTTCCGGAAAACGTGTAGACATCATAGCTTTCCATCTCTTCTCTTATTTGCCATAGTTAAATTCCATAACATGCCAATTACATGTGATACCAATGTCAAGTGTTCGCATATACATACGTTTTTTTTTTTGCTTTTTTTAGTTAGTTCTTAGTTATTGCCTTGATAATATAAAATATAAGCTAGGCATCATGTATGACAGTTGCCAAAGTGATATATGAGCTATAGGAGACATATTTTGTATGTATATATATATATATACATTTTCACAGAAATCGAGAAACCATTTCTTCATTTTTTTTGCAAGCAAGTATTTTACAGTACTTTAAAAATACTCAAAAATGTCTCTGTCAGTGTTTTCAAACTATTACATTTAATTTTCCAAAATCACACAAGTGGCAATTTCACATCTGTCACATCCATAACGCAGAGATGTCACATCCATAACGAAGAGATGTCACATCCATAACGGAGCTTTTCCCTCATAAATGCAAAAATGTCAAATAAAATAAAATAAATAATTTTTGTTATATTATGAGCCAACTCTTATCCTCTTGATGAGCATTATTTATTTTGGGTTGGGTTGAGTTTAATTCACAGAATACTGTAAACTCACAGACTTTTTTGTCGCATCCATAACACATGTTTATCCCTCCTTTATTATATAAAACATTTTTACAGATTGATATTTTTCTGATCCCACAACTCAAAACAGTAGTTTAAATATATTGTTAACATATACTTTCTCTGTGAATTTATGTTTTGAGATTTTACTGCAAATGTTACATCCATAACGCTGGAATTTCATATGTGGATACAAAGAAGCAATACAGAAGACCTATATGGCCTGTATATGCACATATTAGAATTAGAAATCTTTATTGTCCACACGTGTAGAAATTCATTCTTGGCCTCCCAAACATCACAAATACAAAACACAAACACAGATCACACACACACAAAGCTTTCTACACCACAGATTACCAACACACAACCCTGGCTATGAAACCACAGAATAACATATTATCTACTGCATGGTCATTTATTCAATATGGTAATTTAATTTTGCCTATATGTGGCATATATACACATATATGGAGCATATATATTATCATATATGTGTATATACTGTATACTGCATATAGGTTCTTTCCATGTGGTGTATTTTGAAATATGTGTTTTAATGTTCATTTTTTAATCAAAGTTATTTCACATTATATTATAATGAATATTTGATTCTTATATTATTATTATGAATATTTCAATATTTTATATAAATATATTATTTAAATGTAGGATTTCATTGATTTATGTATATGTAGTGTGGTTTATAATGAGCAGAAATTTTAACGTTTTTTTACACATAGTCTTTGTGTGACCTATTGTTTTAACACACAAAACCCTGAATTAGAAAAAAAAAATAGGTACAATATGTACAAACTCTCATTAACCTCAAAACCACACATTCAGACATTGTGCAAGTGCAGCCGTGTTGTGTAAGTCTGAATTGGCAAGTTCAGGGCTATTTACTGTGCTGTTAGCTGTTTATTTACTCGGTGAAGCCATCAGTTTCACCCTCAAATTGCAGAGAGACATTATAAAGATAAATGTGCCTGCATTTATTTCCCAAAACCATAGAATGCACATTTTTACGACTTTCCTTGTTGCTGATTTATGTTTCGAGCAGCATTTTTCACATGTTTGGATGTTTTTCAAGAGTGTTTGTGGATTTGGTTAAACCTTGTATGATTTAATAATAATAATGGCAGATAATGTGCAGATGGTGGTGATAAAATGTGCAGATAATTCCCTTGTGTTATCTATGTGTTACATTCATAGCTGACCAATATGACTCATGATGTGATTTGGGATAAGTCCATGGTACTTAATCACCATGGTTTGGCGGACCTTGAGCTTGACCTGTTTTATTTGTAGGTTAATAGGCTGTGAATTAGGGTGAGGACCTTTTGTTGCACGCAGCTGATACCTGTAATGAATGAACACAAAGTGCAGTCAAAGGTCTCTAATCTAAATATAAGGCTTACAAGCCCTAAAGGCTCACAGAGCATCTGGTCTCCACCCCCAGTGAACTTGTAACATGAAACAAAAACAAAAGACTGTTTCACATTGAGCTGATAGACACATTAATATTATCTGTGATTTAGGAAAGTACAATAGAGTGTGCAAAGTGTCTTTAAGGCTAAAAACATGCTAGCCTAATAGAGAATGTGGCACTTGATTTGTGGGATTAATAGACAACCACACCTTGGAGGAACACAAGGGTTTTGTGAGCAAACCCAAAGTTTTTGGCGCTGGAAACTCAGTATTTTTGCTAGTAAATGCACATTTTTTTGGATGAATTCAAACATTTGGTAAATGTAAAAACATTTTATGAGAAGGCAAATGTTCTGCATGTTTTTTTAACAAAACTTTGGGGTTTTTTTGCTAGAAAATGTTATTTTTTTCTGTAGAACGCTGTTTGGTTTCTTTCTGATTTTCACTCTTGAACAAAAAAGGTTTAAACAAGCAAACTTGAGGTTTCTCAGGAAAGTGCACATTCAAAGTTGTGGAAAAGCAAGGTGTAAAGCAAAGATTTTGGAAATGAACTTGCAAAATTTTAAGTATAGAATACAAGTATAGGGAATACAAGTATAGGGAATACAAAAAGTTCACAGAAAAATTGAAGGGTACAAAATTTAATTGAAGAATATACAATACTTCACAATTGAACACAAAATGTCTTGGGGAAACGTAATATTTTGACAAACTATATCAGAATAATTCTTGTGGAATGCAAAGCTTTCGTTAAAAACATCTAGTTTCTCATGCTGCACAAAATGTTTTTCTTGGCAATGTAAACATCTTTGAGTGGGCACAACATTTGTGGTGAAACAAACATTTCACTGTTTAAAGAGATAGGGAAAGGAATAATTATTTTAGGACAAGAAATATTTTGCAATTGGACAAAGTTTATTAGAAAAACGGGGTAAAGTTTAGCAAGAAATCAAAGTTTATTCGCTTAACAAACACTTTTTTTAGAGACAGAACGTAAGTTTCAGGGAGCGCAATTATTTTATGAACAGAAGTAAAAAATGTTTTATTGGAATATCCATAATTTTTGCAAGATAATGCAAAAGTACTAAAATACTAGCCTGATCTCATGAGGAAACAACTCTTACGTTTTTGTCAGCTTAGTGGCTAATTCGTATGAATTCGAACATAACGTACAATTTTAAAAAGGAGGCGTGGCACCCAAACCCGCCCCTTAACCCAACCATCATTGGCGGATGAACAAATTGTACAAAATTGTATGAATGAGATCATATGAATTAATACGAATTAACCACTAAATAAAAATTTACGAATTGCTGTGAGATCATGTTGGAAATACGCTAATGTTTTTCTTTCATTTTTAGAGTAGTTTAAAAAAGTGTACACAGTATGTTATATGCAGGAAATGGGTTTTCATAAATATACAGTATAACCAAATACTGTAAGATATGAAAGTAAGGATTGAGAATTTTTTTTTAGTAAAGCAGAACGCTTCTTTTTTTTAAGCACATCCCTCTTTCTATTGATTAAAGTCGCAGACACGCATAGAGGCGTCGTTGTTTACCTCAACTCAAACTGACGCATTAAGCACATCTCAGGCCGAGGTGTGTGAAAACGTATGACTGGTCTTGAGGCCTCTCCAGTGGAGCTTCCTCACATTTGTAAAGAGCAGAATGGACTCCGTCAGTCTGCATTGTGCCAGGCAGAATGGGCTTAGTGGAGCCTGGCAAAGAGAGAGGCTTTTTTTTGCACCGTGGGCTTTGGATCCGGTGCTGTCCATTCCACTGCCAGTGCTGCTCGCTGCCTCCCAGCTCGTTGCTAAGGCAACGGGACCAGGCCAGCATCTGAAAACAATTTGGCTCTTAATGAGAATTTACTTTGCGCAAATGGTGGGAAAATTGGGGGTGGGTGAGGGTGAGGTGAAGAGAGGGGGAAAAGAGGAAAGAAGGAATGGGGTGCCTGGATCTTGCATACTTGTCGTGAACTTCCAAGGCATGCAGGAGGAATAGCCAGAATGTAGAATAGCCCCAAAAAATTCAGTACATTTTTGCAATGATTCCACATTAGTTCTTAATCTGGAGTGGTAAACATTGCTTGTTTACAATTGCTTTTTTGCTCAATTGCTAAGTTTACAATAGATAATAGCACTGATTTTTTGTGTGCAACATTATGTAATGCTTCTCTTGATGTGTGTATGAGGGGCATTGAGCTCTTCCTTGGTTGGGGAACCAAGCCAGATTCCACTGGGATCCCCCCCTTTGTACCCGTCTCCCTTTTCCCTGGTTTTGTTTGGGCCCAGTCAGCCAGTAGCAAATTGTCCCAGCAAAAAGGGCCAATCTGGTTGGACTGCAGCAAGAGAGAGTGTCTCTACAGTAAAATTAACTGTTTGTCACTACCAGGATCTGGTTGTACAACCTCAGCATCAAGTCAGAGGAGCAGAGAAGAGGTTGAGGGGGCGGAAAATTGGAGTTTCTTTGGACCAATAAATCTGTGGCTCCTGAATTTGTCTTGGTAGGAACTAATTGAGTGAATGTCAAGAAAACACATCCGGGTCACATTTTACCCCTCAATCAAAATACTGTGTTTGTTTTCTTAGCACTATTAGCATGCGTTGCATAATTTACAAGGCTTATAACATGTGATATTCAAACTAATACACAACTCCTTTTTAATCAAGCTTCTCTATATCCATCCAAACAAACCTACGACAATAAATATCTGATAATGCCTAGATCTGTTCAAATAAACCAATAACAGGAAGAGCGCTCCCTGTTTCCTATTCCTGTGCTCCAGGCATGAATATTCCCCCAGTGGCCAGCGCCTTCTCCCACGATTCTCAGTGGGAAGTCTCGGGCTCCTTACGTACATGGCCGCTGTGAGGCAGACATGTCAGGGGAATACTGAAGAATGTCTTCTTTTTTTTTTCTTCATGTGTTTGTTGTGTTTTCACTCCCCACCTTTTCTCTGTAATCCTCCCTCTAGGTTATACATAGCTGACAGCATGGAGCTCTGAATAGCCACTAATAGCCAGTGGGAGCAGAATGCAGAGGAAGAGAATAACGGGTGCTTCCCACTGATCCAGAGTAGTAGCGGTCCCGTATTGTCAGGGGTGTCGCTGATGGTGGTGGGAAGGGTGACTGAGTGCAGAGGGTCCAGAGGCTTGGAGGTGGAGGTTTTCTCGGGTCGTTGTATCAACCCTTAAAACTTCTTACCGGAAAACTAGATGCATACATATATTTTTTAAATCAGTTAAAATAAGTCCAACTCTGTGGCATTTATTTGCCAATCCTGACTGGACCCGAATGTACTATTAGTTAAAGTTTTGGATCCAAACCCACTCATGGCAAATCTTGAAGACGTCTACTTACAGAGACCCAGATTTAAGTCTGGCTGGGGGGCCCTAGAAATGCAACTTCTACCAAAGGGGTAGTGCTCTATTTACATGTTTGAATCTTGTAATTATGGTACGGTGTGGCACGAACACACCTAAACTTCAATGTTCTTACTTCCGAGTTAAATTTAGGGTGTGTGTTTAATTGGTGTGGTTAGGAAATGTTGGTCAACTAAGAAACAGAAATTTAATGAATACTTTAGCCTTTTTTTTGATCATTCTTCTGCACTTATGGTAAATGTAGGAACTTTACTTTGTCATGTAAACACTACATTGCATTTGTCACTTATGATTTTTTTAAGTGCAAGACATTATCGCCACGGAGGATTAGAACCGAGCTGATAGCCCCCTGTTGATGTGGAAGTCCACGACCAGAAACATTGCGTGCACTCTCTAAAAATAGCTCGATTTCTGAGCAGGTATCACGGTTGCGGAACAATTAGAAAAGAAATGCAAGGAGCGGTAAGAGATGACTTTAATGTTATCATATCTTTGGACTGTGGGGGAAACCGGAGCACCTGAAGGAAACCCACGCAAACACAGGGAGAACATGCAAACTCCACACAGAAATGCCAACTGACCTAGCCGGAGCTCGAACCAGTGACCTTTTTGCTGTGAGGCGACAGCGCTACCCACTGCGCCACCGTGTCTTCTGAACAATGCAATGCAGTAGGTTATTTTGAAAAGTAATGTTGTTTAGTCTTTTTGACTACATTTTCGTCTCTTTTTTGGTCAACAATATTCAGTGTGCACATCCGAAGTTTTTCAGTTATGTTACTAGCTCAGAGTACTTGTCAAGTTTCTCTGTGTCAAACCAAGCAATGTACAATTTTTGCCTTGATCTTTGTTGATGAAATTAGCACTGATATACAGTGCGTCCGGAAAGTATTTATAGCGCTTTACTTTTTCCACATGTTTTTATGCTACAGCCATATTCCAAAATGGATTAAATTCATGTATTCCCTCAAAATTCTACACACAATACCCCATAATGACAATGTAAAAAAAGATTTTTTGTAATTGTTGGAAATTGATTAAAAATAAAAAACCTGAGAAATCACACGTACATAAGTATTCACAGCTTTTGCTCAATACTTTGTTGATGCACCTTTGGCAGCAATTACAGCCTTAAGTCTTTATGAATATGGTGCCACAAGCTTGGCACACCTGTCTTTGGGAATTTTTGCCTATTCCTCCTTGCAGTACATCTGAAGCTCTATCAGGTTGGGTGGGAAGCGTCGATGTACAGCCATTTTCAGATCTCTCCAAAGGATTTAGGTCTGGGCTCTGGCTGGGCCACTCAAGGACATTCACCGAGTTGTTGTGAAGCCCCAGTCTGAGGTCAAGAGCACTCTGAAGCAGGTTTTCATTCAGGATGTCTCATTGCTGCATTCATCGTTCCCTCTATCCTGACTAGTCTTCCAGTTCCTGCTGCTGAAAAACATCCCCACAGCATGATGCTGCCACCACCATGCTTCACTGAAGAGATGGTATTAGCAGGAACTTTAAGAGCAGCACAAATTTTTCTGTAACCTTTCCCAGCCTTGTGCCTCGAGACAATCCCGTCTCGGAGGTCTACAGACAATTCCTTTGTCTTTATGCTTGGTTTGTGCTTTGACATGCACTGTCAACCCTGGGACTTTATATAGACAGGTGTATGCCTTTTCAAATCATGTCCAATCAACTGAATTTACCACAGGTGAACTCCAATTAAGCTGCTGAAATCTCAAGAATGATTAGTGGAAACAGAATGTACCAGAGCTCAATTTAGAGCTTCACGGCAAAGGCTTTGAGTACTTCTGTACATGTGATTTTTCAGGTTTTCTATTTTTAATAAATTTGCAACAATTTCAAAAATATTTTTTCATATTGTCATTATGGGGTATTGTGTGTAGAATTCTGAGGAAATAAAGGAATTTAATCCATTTTGGAATAAGGCTGTAACATAAAAAAATGTGGAAAAAGTAAAGCGCCATAAATACTTTCCGGATGCACTGTATATACACAATATTTTGAATATTTTGAGTTATTTGAGTTTAATTACAATAACATCCAATGTTTAAATGGACAAATTTTCCTTTAATTGAACTTTGAGGATTCATTGTCATGTGAGAATTAGCAAAACTTGTTGGAACCGTCAGGAATTCGATGTGTCAACAGTAATGAGCATGCATTATTGAGGATATGCACAACGTATAAACAATGTAAGGACACGAACATTATGCCATTACAGATTTTTGCGTGTGTTGTGGTCTGCACAAGTCTATGATTGGCCAGGAAAAGCCTGTGGAATGCCGTCCACTTCCAGTCAAGGGATGCACTGGTCAGAATGAGTCACTTCCTCAGACGCTGACCTTTGTCCCGTTGAGCGTGCCCTACAAAATGCCATAGAAATCGACACATCCTTTCACCAAAAACCCCAAAGTAGAAGTGAGATTTGAGAGTTTGTTGTTTCGGATGTATCAACTCAAAGAGATGGTCAATGCAATATGCAAAGTGGATACTTAGGTTAACAGGTGCAGGATACTTGCTCAGCTAATGTTGGAAAGTCCCATGATGGTGTCAGAATGCTATCTGAAAGTTTCAGATGTATTAGGAAACCCCTGAGGAAATAGAGGAGGATTTGGTCAATACAGGTACATGAATTATTATACACCACTTGGAAAAAAAACAGGACTTACTGGCACCACATGGCAAAGCAACTGAGGGAATGTGTGTGTGTGAATGCAGTCCTGCACGGAGAGCTCCTCTTAGCATTCTATGTAGTCTTCATTTCCCATGCAAAGCCCTAGTGTTCAGTCCATGCCTCCTGAATGAGCTCCTTTTGTGCGGTAATTGGAGATCGTTCTCTGTGGCTAACAAAGAGTTGCTGGGCCTCTCTCGTCTCTCCTCTGCCCCACTCTCTATTTTCCTGCCATCTTTCTTTTTCCCTGTCCTCCTCATTACGCCCTGGTCTCTTATCTCTTGTGTAATGTATTGCGTAAAGATAGTTCAAAGCGTCTGTTTTCTATCTTTGGAAGTGGTTGTGTGTTAGCGAGTGGCTTTCTCTTAAATTTTGGCATTTATTAAAATCTTTTTCCTTCTTTGTGGCGCGCCATTTCCTGGTTCACCTCAATCGACAGCCTTCTTTAATTTCAGCTGGATGAAGCACAATTCCACAATCCCAGCTGACCAAACATGGGGAGAAGAGGAAGAATCCGGTTCGAGCTATGCTCAAATCCATATCCGTACCTAACTTAATGTTTGTTTTGCAGATCTTGCATAGATGTGAATCAGAGTCCCAGACATTGAGGTTTTCTGTTGAAAATACATCATCTTTTTGGTACCGATTGGAAGGTGGACTTTGGAAAATCCACTAAGTACTTTCCGAAGCAACTTAGGAATAAATGAATACATTCTTGACATTCATTAAAACCATAATAAACAAAGCATTACTGCATCTGTAGTTTTTGTACCTAAAAACCAACAACATTCATACAGTGCATAGATCTGTTCTGAATTAAACCAAATTCAGAACAGAATTCAGATTCAGACTAAGATGCACTTACAGATATGCTAGAAAATAATTGTAATGCATTTGTTTATGTATACAGAGGTCCATAGTGATGACGTGGTTCACCTTTCGCGGTCTTACAGTTTCGCAGATTTTTTTGTGCAATATGACGTGTTTTTTTTTATTTATTTTTTTTATAGAGCATTGTGTTCAGCATCCTGATTGGCTGTTGACCATCGTCAATCAATCTCCTCCGGATGCAAAAAGAGTTGTAACTGTCTGCAGCAAGTCCATCATAAAGGGGTTCACACACTGTATGCGCCGTGCCACGCAGCGCCATGCAAACATAGGTTTCTATCAGGGTATGTACACTGGCTCCGCAAGTCGGCGGCTGTCTGCGGTGCTCAGCTACGACTCAGGACACTCTTCATAATTCTGCCACACCACAGAGCGCCATCTGAAAAATTGTATTTGAAATTAATGCAAATGTGCACGTCCTTGTTTACTTCCAACTGTATCTACAATGTCAATAGTATCTACACTAAAGCTAAAAAGCTTTATGAACCTTCTGCTGACAGCGATGAATGTTGACAGCGCCTGACAACAGTTTTTGGTCTTTGGGTTCGTTCTATAATACTGGACTTATTTTTCAACAAAAGTTTGAACTTTAAGAGTGTTTAAACAAGAGAGAAAAGTGCGAAAATGTTAATGCCTGTCTGAGAAAAGTGTATAAAGTGTGTACTGGGGGGGGGGGGGGGGGGGGGGGGGGGAGTTTCCAGCCTTTAAACACCTACAATAATTGTAAAAAATAAAGCTGTCTACTTCGTGGATTTCGCCTATCACAGGTTATTTTTAGAACATAACTTCCGTGATAAATGAGGGATCATTGTACTGTGCATTGGAGGCTACATTGAGGCTACTTGACAATTATGCAGTCAAAAAAGAAAAATATTGCCCTTGCGTTTTAAAAAATGTTTCACATCTAGATTAACCAATCCATATTTACACATTTGTGAAAATGGGCAAAAACACTGTTACATATCCCAGGCCAGTATTTGGCGCTGTCACCTTTACTGTTACTGAATAGTACACACCTTCTCAGCAGGCACGCAACGTCGTAAGACGTTAATATTAGGTTAAATTAAGGTTGTAATGTCAGGTGACCAAAATTCAATTTCTAACCAGTGTCTAAGGACATTATTTTGTTGTCCAATAATGCTGTCAAATTACATTGATATTTGGTTGATTTTAGGTTGTGTTGGAAAGTGACAAAAGTCCAACGTCGAGCCAACATCCTAAACAAACATCATATTGACATCAAATACTGACATTTATTCATAAGTTATGGCAACCAAAATCCAACGTCTGATAGATGTCATAGTGGTAACATCTACACAATGTCAAGCTGTAACATCATTAGACATTGATATTTGGTTGTTTTTCCATTGTGTTGGAAAGTGTCCAAAATCCAGCATCTGTCCGACATTGGACACTAACGTCAGTCTGACGTTGGGTTCTGACAACGCGATTTTCATTTCCACCCAAAATGTACTGTCCCACAATGTTGGAGTACGTCAGTCTGATGTTAAGTTGACATCCTGTGCCTGCTGGGTTGTTAGTGAAAAGTGATTCTATATCATTGCCTTGGTGCTGGTGTGTATGTAGAATGTTCAGTGTGTGTGTGATGCATCTCCACTGTTAGTTCTAATGTGAATTAAATCCACACTTTGCTGATAACGCGTTAGCAAACCCTTGAACAACAACAACAACACTACCACATACTCCTCCATTGATTTGTGTTTGTTCACTTACCTTTAATCTTCACCTCCCAAACACACACCATGCACATGTATATTGTATTTAAAAATTCTCATATTCAGGTGTTTACATTGACATGGCAGAAGCTACATTTTCAAAAACTTTGATGTGTAGCGAACAGGTAAAAGACTTAGAAAGATAGTTTACTATCTTTGGCTGAAAACATTGTCATGTAAATAACCACTGCCTCCTGACCTTTCTAGATCCTGTAGTTTCCCCCTCGCTCACTTACTTTAATCTATACTGTCATATCAAGGGGCGCTGCTATAATTTCTGGGCCCCCTATTCAGTATATTGACTCGAGCTCCAATCATGTCATGAAATAAGAGGGAAGAGAATCAAATCCAAACACAAGCAATGCATTTGAGTGCAAGTTAATACCTAATTCACACCGTAATGCAAATAAACATTTTTAGTTGCTGGTTTAAGCTGTAATTGAAAATAAGAACTGTTTAAAAATATCTCTTGCTGAATTTTTAGCATCTGTTTTTCTTGCTAACATACATAAAATCCCAAGTTTGGGAGTTTTAGTGTGAGTCTGGATGTTGTCTCACTGGCTAGTTTCGATATGATGCCCTTCATTGTGATACTAAATAATTAACCCACACCACACAACAATCTCTCAATCTCTCGTCACAGTGACTCATTACTGTGAGTCATTTCAAAGCAGCGGATGATGAGGCTGTTACACAGTATGGGCCATTATCCGCAGCATGGCTTTCCCTTCAAAAGGGCCACCTGTGGTCAAATCGCTCGGCTTCAGCCAAGTTTTTGATCACTCTCCATAAACTGCAACCATGTGGATGTAGATAGTATCACCCCGTCATTTAGGGACGTCTCAGCTGGTAGTATAGCGCTGTAGATAAGAGAGTCTGCTACTGTCAGACGTTATCATCAAACTATCCCAGGAATGCCACTTCCATTTACCTAACGCGTCATTTAAATGCAGTCGTTTGCCAAGAGTTGATAAATGAACGTTGTCCGTTGTGTTTAAAAAAAAAGATTTTGTGTGTTTTTTGCTCTTGTTCACTTTCATTGTCTGCATATTGTGTGTATGTTTGTTTGTTTATGTGGGTGGTAAGAGAATGAGAAGTCCTAAATGACTGAGTTTCCTGAATATCAGGACGATCCGTTCAAAGGGAAATTAAAGTAAACTACATTGTAAACAAACATCAAAACGTGTCTCACTGACATGGTATGCTGGCTCAGTTTCCTGTTACCTTCAGCTATACAAAGTGTTTCTGCAGATGTTTGCATTAACTTAATGCAGAACTATCTGTACAGTACATACAGTTAAAGTCAGAATTATTAGCCCCATTTAGAATTACTTTTCTTTTTTAAATGTTTCCCAATAGATGTTTAACAGAGCAAGGACATTTTCACAGTATGTCTGATAATATTTGTTCTTCTGGAGAAAATCTTATTTGTTTTATTTCGGCTAGAATAAAAGCAGTTTTTAATTTAAGGTCAAAATTATTAGCCCTTTAAAGCTATTTCTTTTCTATAGTCTACAGAATAAACCATCGTTATACAATAACTTGCCTAATTATCCTATCCTGCCTAGTTAACCTAATTAACCTAGTTAAGCCTTTAAATGTCACTTTGAGCTGGATAGAAGTGTCTTAAAAATATCTAGTCAAATATTATTTACTGTCAACATGGCAAAGATAAAATAAATCAGTTATTAGAAATAAGTTATTAAAACTATTATGTTAAGAAATGTGTTGAAAAAAATCTCTGTTAAATAGAAATTGGGGAAAAAAAATAAACAGGGGGGGGGGGGGGGGGGTAATAATTCAGACTTCAACTGTATATGAGTTAATGGTTGCCCGTGCAATATTTGCTACAGTGCTCTGCTAGATGCTAAGTGATCGCAATATAGTTGCTAAGGTGGTTGATGAAAAATGTTTTATGTTTGCTATATGTTGCAAAGTGGTTCTGAATGGTCTACTATGGTTACTATGATATTTCAATGTGGTTGAGAAAATGTTTTTGCTATTGTGGTTGCAATGGTGTTGCTAAGATATAGAAATGTATAATACCAGGGTTTAACAGGTGATTGCTACAGTGTTTCTAAGGTGGATTATATAAATGTTCTAAGGGATTGCTAGGTGGTTTTATGGTAGTGCTAAAGGCTGATTTATACTTCTGCATCAAGCCTACGCATTTGGTCCGGCACAGCCTTCACACGGTCGCATAGCCCTCGCCGTGACTGACGGCAATACTGACGCGCACCTCTCAAAAATGTAATCATAAGTCACAACGACGCATAGCGCCAGCTCTGTGATTGGTCAGCTTGGTAGCGGTGACGAGATGGTGCTGATAGCCGCAAGCCCAATTGAGTGAGTGTTTACAGTAGGGGTGGCTGATAGCCGATAGACACCACGATGCTTAGCCAGCATAGCAATCCTTTGCCCCGCCCCCGTCACAAATCCGCTCGTGAAAAATACACACAGGCCCCGTTTAGACTAATACGGCTTAGATTTTAAATGCCATTTTAGAACGAAAACGATCCACATCCACTCTGGCTTTTCACCTAACATTTCTGAACAGCCCTCCTTCCCCACTACCGCTTAAAGCGAACATCTCGTGACCACACACACACTGAGTTTGATTCTGGCGACCTTGGGCCATCGGGCAGTTTTGAATTTATTTTTGTGGGTAAAAAATAAAATAGGCGGGTAGTGAAAATTTGGGTGGTTTTACAACGGCGTGCCCACCAGCCCCGGTCTGCCCTTACTAATCTGTTTTGATCTCCCAAAGGGATGCCATAGCCCCCGTTCTTCGCATACATGGCAAAAACCTCAGATATTGTCAGTTGTGCACCTTTTTTACCAACCAAGTTTGTCGACGCCATTGTAATGACACAGATCACTCTGCCTATTCTTGCCAGAGTTCTGCGGAAAATGTGATTGACAGGTGGTAATTATGTGTGTAACTTATCTTAATTTAATTAATTTATTTTTGATTTGGTTTTGGGTAAAACTAAGACCAAATTGGTCGACATCGCCTAACCCTAGTTTACAAGTGTTGAGTCCCATGAAGAAGCTCCAGGTGGAAACTTTTGTTTTGTGTTAACATTATGATTAAAGTTGATTATGATATAAGCGAGTTTCAGCTACTTGTACATGAAGGTAACGTTCAGAAAAAACAAAACACCGGCAAAAGAAACTTAACACAGAGGAACATAAAAACCTACTGCCAGCTAGCGTTTCAGAAGTGTTATTGCAGGGCAACACAAACAGAGCACAGAAGTGTAAATGCACCGCTACGCGCAAGACAATAGCAATGGGTCACGGCGATCACTCGACCCAAAAGGATAAATCAGCATTAAGGTGTTTCAGTTACTGGGTGGCTACTAAGGTGTAGTGAGTGGTTGTTATAGCATTACAAGTTGGTTGTCAAGATGTTCTATAGTGACTGGGTTTGTAGGGGCTTGATAAAGTGTTTAGGTTTTCTGAATAGTTGTCAGGTGGTTATCAAAGTGTTCTAATAGTACAAGAGGGTTTAAAATGCTGTTCTTTAAGTTCCTGAGTGGCTGCGATGGCAATGGAGTATATGCACACAGACTTTCAAATTCAGTCCACCAGCCCAAGGGATTCCAGTTAGTTGTCATCCCATACAAAATCGCCACATTTAAGATGTGATTTCTTTAAAAAACAGTGATATTTACTGCCTGGCTGAGATGCGATATAAAATATCAGACCAAACAAGAAGTACTGCATTAATTTATATTTTCCCCCGCCATGTCTTTAAAACATGGGAATTAATTTCTGCACTAGCCCGCAGCTAATATTCGTCTCTTTTTACGCTTTAACAACCAAATGGATGCTTAAGTCTATTTAACTGATTATATTTGAATTACATTACAACATCGATACTGTAAAAGGAACCTTATGAAATTGAAAATAGTCATATAAAGCTCTAACCGGAAGTTCATCATTGGCTGAAAAACACTAGCTGTGTATATTTCCAATTCTCAGGGATTGCTGCGTTATTACTTAGGTGTTGCTTAGGTGTTCTGAATGTTCTTTAGCTTTGTTGAGTTATTAAAATGCTAACCAAAAGGTCATTCTTTTCATTATTTAATTGAGGGCAAAAAGAAGTTCGAAAAGCCTGTGATGGTATATTGTTTTCGAACCTTCCAACACCACCGCTCTGCGATAGGAATGGTTGTTAATGTGTCACGCTCGTAGAGGTCATGCTACTCCTCTGTACCCCCTGAACACAACAAAAACTCCCCTGAAAGTTTGCTTTGGTGAGCTTTTTCGAACTGCCAAACAGAACTCAAACAGTCTTTTTCGGGGTTTCGTTCACAATGATGTCATATGTCATTACAGTTCATTGTCCGATTTCATTTGAAGTATACTGGGGCCTTCAATAGTTGCTGTTGATTTCCTAGATGGTTTTCCTAGCTGGTAAGGAGGTTTCAGCAGTTGATGCTATCTGGTTTCTGTGGCATTGCTAGCTGGTTGATAAGATGTTATAAGAGGTTGCTGTGCTTTTGATAAGGGTTGTTGTTATAATGCTGCTAAGGTGTTCTGTGCAGTTACTATGCAGTTACTAAGTGATTGCTAGGGATGTTAGTAAAGTGTTTTAGTGGTTGCAAAGGTATCTAGGTCAGGGGTGCCCAAACTCACTCCTGGAGGTCTGGTGTCCTGCCGAGTTTAACTCCAAGCCCAAGTAGACACACCTGAACCAACTAATCAAGCTCTTGAATATTAGAATCTTCCAGGCAAGTGTGTTGAAGCAAGTTGGAGCTAAACTCTGCAGGGTATCTGTAGTTTGGTTATCGCTGCTCTAGGTAGTTGCTAGGGTGTCTTCCGTGGTGTTCTCAGATATTTTGGTTTCTCTAATTTAACTTGAATCTTATCTTGATTAAACTTTTTTTTTTTTACCTATTTTTAGTAGTTTCATAGTAGTCTCTCACTCTCTCTCTCTCTCTTACTCTCTCTCTCTCTCTCTCTCTCTCTCTCTCTCTCTTTCCGATAGACAGTGGTGTTATATATAATGCCTTAATCCTTTATGTCCTAAAGACAGATTGTCCCACTTGTATGTATAAAAGCAGAGTGATCCTTGACCCTGTTTCTGGATCAGTGTCTGGAAACGTCTGTAGTATTACTGTAACAGGAGCACACTGCGGTCTGGGATCCTGACCGCTAACCTCTGCCTTTCCTAAACATAAACACACACACACACATCACTGATGTGCTGATGTCTGCAGCCGACACTGGATAATGGAAATGACGCACTCAAATGATTACAAATGACATCCAATGCCTTCTATATCATTAAAGTGTATGAAATCGACATGCTCTTTGATTGAACTTCATGTGCCATCTTGTTATACTTAAGGGGTAAGTTCACCCTAAAATGAAAGTTTGTTCTTCCTCATGTTTTTCCAAATCTTAGACATGCACAAAAAATGACGGATTAAACTCCTGTGTGTTTGTTATGAACACTTTCAGACACATCTTGACTAGACTGTTGTCACCTCAAACTGATGAATGATAGCACACACACGCAATAGGTTTATATTACACTGAACTGAAATCTGAAATCTGTTTAAAGAGGCTGCCATAAGAAAAGATCTACTACAATGGAGATCAATATTAGAGTTGGTAAACACTTGATTTATTCAGATATAACAAATATGATGTAAATCTTCATCTCAAAATTTGAAAGAATATTTAAATTGAAAGAATCATATATTAGAATTGGCTTTCTTGCCATTATTTGATAAGCCATGGTACAGCAGCATAGTTGCTTGATTGTTATGCCAGATTTAATGCCTTGATTATTACTCCAGAACTTTTGTTTTCCATCAGTCTTAATACCCAATCTAACTACAGAAGAGTCAAGCTTTAAATTGTATTATTATCAAAACTATTTGGTATTTGGTTTTGAGCAAGATGCTAATGGTCTAATCCGATTCAATGATTTATGCTAAGCTAAGCTAAAAGTGCTCCCGCCAGACCCAGAGATCGACTGAATGAAGTCAAAAATGGCAAAAATCCTTTGGCAAAATTACTACACTTTAAGTAGTAAGAGATGTATTCGTCCACAACAATGGACTATACCATTATTTTGTTGGATCAACACATGCATATCATGCGGAAGAGCATACTAAACTGAATTTAGATTATTGTTTGTTTATGGACGACTAATGAAATACAAGCAAACCCTAAAGTGGCAAAAATCTTTTGGCAATAATACTATACTTTAAAACCATAACAGATGTATTAGCCCACAATAATGGACTATACCATTATTTTGTTGGATCAACACATGCATATCATGCGGAAGAGCATACTAAACTGAATTTAGATTATTGTTTATTTATGGACGACTAATGAAATACAAATCAACCCTAAAATGATACTTTTACATCAAATGGGTTTGACATTACAGGCATTTTAACTAACAGAAACCCAACAGCTGGATAAAAGAGAAGAGATTAAGTCACACCTCTAACAGGAAGCAGTACTGAACTGAATTATGCCTTGATATTTTTTTATCTGATAAACCTGTCCTCATAGTACCAAAATTATTTCAGCCTTCTCAACTGAAGACTATTAGCAAATATACGATGTTAACAGTCATTTTCAGACTGAATGTACACTAAAAACATGTTCAAAGAGGATTGCTTGGATTTGCTGAAATGTTTTCATGTTAAGTGGTTGTAATCTATTTATTTAAGTTGAATTTACACAAACAAATTAAGTTAACTGTTACTAAATTTAATTTGTTTGTTTAAATTCAACACGTATAAATTGTTTGCAACAATTGTGCAGAAATCTTTTTTCAGTGTACACTGAAAAAAGTTATTCAAAGATGATTCCTTGGATTTACTCAACTTTTTTACGTTAAGTGGTTGTAAACAATTTATTTGGGCTGAATTTAAACAAACAAATTAAGTTGAAGATTGCTCAATTTAATTTGTTTAAATTCAACACAAATAAATTGTTTGCAACAGTTTTGCATGCAACACTTTTTTCAGTGTATGTTGCTGAAGACTAGAACTTGTTGGTTCTAGATATTTGACTTTGTGACACTGGGATGGTGTTTATGTTGTCCGACGTTTAAATCTGTTTTGTCAGCACGTAATAATTCACACCTTCTGTCAGCCGCGTCTGTCATCTGTTTGCCAAGGTTTCGCACAGCAGGGTGCAGAACCAGGTCAACACCATGTTGAACTTAGCAAAACAAACACTTCTGGTTCAGGTTACATAACATTCATTCGTTTACTATAAATCTCAGATTATTAGTATTTAAAAAAGATTGAAAATCATGACTGCGCTCCACTACTTGCATGTATGAAATTTATTGTACGGATACTGTTGTTTTTTCTATAAGATGTTACTATAAATGTTACACATAAATGTTACTATTAAATATGTTTCATGTTCCTATAAAAGTGAGATATTTGTCTAATGTTTTACATGATTGATTGTTTATGTATTTTATAAATATTGAAAAATTTATAGACTACTTAATAGTTTATTTATTTAGGCTAGTTATTCAGTTTTATTTATAAATGTTGATTAATAGTTAGTCTATATTTATTCATTCATTTTCCTTCGGCTTAGTTCCTTTATTCATCAGGGGTTGCCACAGCGGAATGAACCGCCAACTTATCCAGCATATGTTTTACACAGCTGATGCCCTTCCAGCTGCAACCCAGCGCTGGGAAACATCCATACACACTCATTCACACACATATACTACGGCTAGTTTAGTTTATTCAATTAACTTATAGCGCATTTCTTTGGACTTTGGGGGAAACTGGAGCACCCGGAGGAAACCCACAGCAACATGGGGAGAACATGCAAACTCCACATACTGTAGGAATGCCAACTGACTTAGCATGGACTTGAACCAGCCATCTTCTTGCTGTGAGGTGACAGTGCTAACCACTGAGCCACCACGTCACCTAGCCTATATTGTTAAATGTTATGTTGTTATATTTACTATTGTAAAAGACATTTATAACCATGTTATGTGTTTGTTTCACTTTGCTCTTTGTTTTGTGCAGTTTTTTGCTTACTTTGCTTTATTTTTGTTTTGTTTTTTTTCCAATTGTTTATTGTTCATTGTTAATCATTTATTTATTCATTTTCTTGTTGTTTTCTTTTGTTTTGCTTTGTTGTTGTGTTTTATCACACTTTGCTTTTGTTTTGGTTAGTTTTTTTGAGTTTGCTTTACTTTGTTATTTCGTGAAATCCTTTAATACAAAATTTCAATATAAATAGTGTAATTTTATTTTATCTTGGCTTTTTGAAGATTCATAAGCAGATGACTCTTAGATGGTTCATTAGAAACGCTTCTTCAGAAATTCATAATCAGTTCATGTCCATTATATTATTTGCAAATGTGGCCATGACTATTGTCATCTCTGTTCCATTATAAGACATTGTATTTATTGTTTCCACCCTCAGCATCATTGGTCATTGGTGCTTTCAGTTGGCGTAGAAGAAAACTGAATTTTAATGACCAATCAGATGCTTTAATTATGATGTGTTTCCTGACCACTCCCCCTCTCTCTTTTTTCCTTCAGTGTGTTTCTTTTAGCTGTTTTTGATTAGCTATGTTCTGTTTCTCTTTGATTTTCTTTGTTCTGTTGTTTTTGTTGCAAATTCAGCTTTTTTGTTTGGTTTGCCTTGTTTTTGTTTATGTTTTGTTTATCTTTTTTTATTAATGCTTAAAGAACAATGTACAGAACAACACAAATACAAAAGAAAGAAAAGAAAAAAGGGTCAAGGGTGTACAAAAAACTAAATATAAATAAGACAAACAAATACATGTGTAAGTATACATACTACTAAAGGGTACGGGCCTTGTGGGATTACAGGATCTTGACGATTTTAAGTAAAAAATGGTTTTAATGGCTTTATATTAGTGCTTTGCTTTATGTTGTTCATATAATGTTCTAATTCTTTTAGTATAGCAGGATAAAATGGTTTTTGGTTATTTTATTTGCATCTGTGAATAAGGTACTTTGTAAATATTATCAAAAGATTAATAACATAAGCTTCCTTCTCTTTATTTTCCAGTGATGGGTAAAACATATGCTGAATAAGTTGGCGGTTCATTCCGCTGTGGCGACCCCAGATTAATAAAGGGACTAAGCCGAAAATTCATTCATCCATTCAAAAAAATGAATGAATGAATGCTTCCCTCTCTATTTTTTTGTTACAGTTCAAAAATCAAAACTAACATGTTGGTATTCTAAACGGAAATTTTGCAATAATTTGTCGTTTATGAATTTGGAGATCTTGTACCATATTTTCATTGAGAAGTGACAATTCCAAAAAATATGTGGCAGTTTCTGGCAGTTGTTTTGTTTATCTGTGCTTTTTTTCCATGTTTTTTCCATCCTTGTTTTATTTTTGTTCTGTTGTTCTTTGCTTCGCTTTTGTTCTGTTGTGGTTTGTTTCATTTTGTTTGCTGTTTTGTTTTGCTTAACATTGCTTTGTTCTTTCTATTGAATCTTTGTTGTTTGTTTATCTTTAGAATTTTGCTCATTTTAGCGTCTTGAGCATTTTTTGGCTTGTTGTTGTTTCATGTTGCTCTTTGTTGTTTCAGTTTTATTTGTTTTGTGGCGTTTTTTACTTTCCTTTGCTGTATTTTAGTTTCGCTTTGCTTTTTTTCCCCAATTGTTTTGCATTCCTATTTGTTTTGCTCTATTTTAGTACACTTTGCTTTATTTTTGCTCTCCTTTGTTTGTATTGTTTTGTTTTATTTGTGTTTGTTTAACTTTGTTATTTTGTAAAATCATTTAATATACATTTTCAATATATATGGTGTAATTTTATTGAGCGAGTTTTTTAAATGGTCCTGGCTTTTTAAAGAATCACGAGTGGATGACTCTTAGATGATTCATTAGAAACTCTCCTTTAAAAATGTATAATTAGTTCATGTCCATCATTTGATATTCAAATGTGGCCATGACTATTGTCCTCTCCCCCCTACCATTATAAGAAATTGCATCTATTGTTTTTCCACCCTCAACATATGGTCATTAGTGCTGAATTTTAATCATCAATCAGATGCTTTACTTATGATGCCTTTTGCTTCAATGTGTTTCATTTTGCTGTTTCAGCTTTGCTTTGTTTTGTTGTGTTTTTGCTTAGCTTTATTGTTTTTTTTTTTGTCTTCTTTATGATTTGTTTATCTTTTTTTGCATTTTTTAAATGTTTTGTTTTATTTTTGTTCTGTTGTACTTCTTTTTTTATTTTGTTTTGCTTAGCATTGCTTTGTTCTTTGTATTGATTTGTTTTTGTTGGTTATCCTTTACATTAGGGCAACACGGTGGCTCAGTAGTTAGCGATGTCACCTCACAGCAAGAAGGTCGCTGGTTCGAGCCCCGGCTGGGTCAGTTGGTATTTCTGTGTGTATGAGTCTGCATCTTCTCCCCGTGTTGGCGTGGGTTTCCTCCGGGTGGTCCAGTTTCCTCCCACCGTCCAAAGACATGCGGTATAGGTGAAATAAACTAAATTGGCCGTAGTGTATGTGTGTGAATGTGAGAGTGTATGGGTGTTTCGCAGTGCTGGGTTGCAGCTGAAAGGGCATCCGCTGCATAAAACATATGCTGGATAAGTTGGCAGTAAGTAGGTTTAGCGTTATTTTATTTTGTTTGCTTTGTCTTGTTTTTGTTTATGTTTTGTTTATCGTTGCTTTGTTTTTTTGCTTGTTTTTGTTTGTTTTATTTTTGATCTGTTTTGCTTTGCCTCATTTTTGTTATGTTTTGTTTCAATTTGTTTGCTGCTTCGATTAGCTTAATATTGCTTTGTTCTTTGTATTGCTTCTTTTTTTTGTTTGCATCCTTTGCATTTTTTAACTTAATTTAAGCTTTAAGAGCGCTTGTTGTTGTTGTTTCACTTTGTTTTGCTTCTGTGTTTTGTGTAGCTTTACTATTTTGTTTCCATTTGTTTTTTGTTTTTACTTTTTTGTTTTAATAAAAATATTTAGATATAAATGATTAACTTTTATTAAGCAAGAAAAAGTCTTTAAGAAGCAGGACTTTAGATGCTTTATCTTCCATAATAAAAAATATATGATCTCAACATTTGCTTATCAGTTCATTTTCCCTATTGCACTTGCAAATGTAGCAAACGACTATTGTCCTCTCCTCTCTACTCTACCATCATAAGAAATGACATCTTTTGTTTGTCCTCCCTCAACATCTGGTCATTAGCGCTTTTCCGTTGTCGCAAAAGAGAATTGAATTTTAATGACCAATCAGATGCTTTAATTATGCAATGTTTACGTTTCAGCTTCCCTGACCACGCCCCCTCTCTCTCTCTTTATTGTTTGTTTGTCTGCAAGATGTCCTCCATTGATACATGCTTGATTATGCAGGCACATTATACACAAACTCAAACACACACAAAACATATTTGTATTCACTTTCTCTCCATCTAAATTCACTAGAGTAGCACTTCCCAGCTTTCACATCCCTGGTTTGTTTTAGTGGAATAACCATGACTTCCCTTTTCTTCTCACTTCAGTTGCCCTTATCCCGAAATCTTCAGCATAAACAGGGGTTTTCCGAATTGGGATTCAAACATTCTGCTCCTGGGTTTTCCATTAGTTTTACTTGCAGAGAATTCCCGTGTTGCTGATGCATGTTTTTTCTCTCTGTTTACACCTCTTTCTTTGATTAACAGTGTTGTGTATTGTGTGCTATTCAGTTTTCCATTCTGTTTGTTTACGCAAACCGCTTTTTAATGTGGTATGCAGGAAAAAGAGACAAATAAATGATAAAATCTCTTCCGCAAACATTAATGGGCAGACTACATCCCTCGATTGTTTCCCTTTTTCACTATTTCATATAGTTTGAGAGGGAAAACACCTTTTGGTTGGTCCTCTCTGAGCTTAATTTTTAAAACACTTGCACTGCTGTTTTCATATCTTGCTGCAAATATGAATGTTCAGTGAGACTGTATATTATTTGCATTAGAATGTTGACCAGTTTTGCATAAACATTTATATCTGTTCCAGCTGCTTGCAGGGTGACACATTTATAAAATGCTTTACAATTCTGAAAGGTAAAAGGTGTGTGCTTGTAAGTGTGCGTTTGTAGAATAAAATCCTTAATTTAATACTTTATTTTGAATGTGCTTTTTACATATAAATGTTCAACACGTGATTATTTTGTTAATATTTTTTATATTTTTGTATACATTTGTTTTATTTACATTTATTATTTGTTTATATTTTAAATTGTAATAACAGCTAATATAAGAATTTAATATATATTTATTTGTATATTATTTATATAGATTTATTAACATAAAGGATTTCATGTCATAGTTTTATGTATGTATTTATTTACTTATGAAAGTGTAATAATAGATATTTACCATTACATTAGCTATTAGCTATATTTACCATTACATTAGCTATTAGCTATATTTACCATTACATTAGGACAATATATTTATGGATTTGTTATAGGAATTTATGTCCTTTGTTATTCTGTCTGGGCGACATTAACTTGTGCATAGTGAATACCTATGTGTGTGTGTGTGTGTGTGTGTGTGAGAGAGAGAGAGAGAGAGAGAGAGAGAGAGAGGGGAGAGAGAGAGAATGTGAATGAGTGCAAGCCGGTGCAAGCGAAGGCTGTGTGAATTGTGTGTGTTCGCAAGTTAAAGCAAAAGTCACGTTTACCTTTTGCCCCTCAAAAATAATTTCAGCCAATCGGCTTTCTTATGTTTACAATGACTCTCATTGGTTGGTGATTGTTTTATGTATTTTCAAAATGGCAAAGAGGCAGTCACGCATATTTTCATTTTTTAAAAACACAAGTAAATCTGAAAATGAGCCTGATCAAAAGAAATCTTGAGAAGATGAAACTGTGAGAATGGATCAGGATAGCGGGAGACAGAAGCAAAGCGGTCTCAAGTCAGCCAGAAAACATGACAGAAGAGGAAAGTGTGGGCTCTTCCTGAAGATTAGGCTGAGTCATTTACTTATTATTTTTCCACTTGGCACATAATAGTGAAATTAACTGAATTAACTTTATGTTTGTAGCTACATGTTTTTATTATCCATGACTGACCTATCACATTATATGACACAAAATAATTAAAGACTGTTCAAAAATGTGATGCTCTTTTTTTATTTAATGACGTCATGTTAACCAAAATTGTTTGGTGGACGTCAGTCACAGTAACTTTTATTTCCTGGTTGTGTTCCGGGAATTATTCATTTACAAATTAAGCACTGGGTTAGCTAAATTGTCTGTAGTGTATGTGTGTTTGTCCTGGTCCTCCAGGTTAAAAATTAGATGATACGAAACACCAACATGGTGCAGCTAAATATCAACTTTGATATAAATGGCCCTCGGAGTAAGTTATTTTGTCTTTTCTTTATATATATATATATATATATATATATATATATATATATATATATATATATATATATATATATATATGTATATATATATATATATATATATATATATATATATATATATATATATACACATATATATATATATATATATATATATATATATATATATATATATATATATATATATATATATATATATATATGTATGTATGTATTTATATGTGTGTGTGTGTGTTCATGTGTAATATTTTATATGTTAAATAGGCCAAGTCCAATAATTTAAATTTACGAATCATAATTTAAAAAAATATTTAACATTATTGACTTTTATGTTTATAAAATTCATAGAAAATTGCATACAATCTAATAGTTGATTTGTATATTTATATATATAAATATATTATTTATTTAGGCTATTCGGTTATATTTATAAATGTTTAAAACTAGTCTGCCTATTTACTAATGTTATCATGAGTCAGAACGCACCTGCAATTCAGTCTTTCTGTAAGGCATCATCATTTGTTCCTTTTCTAGCTGCACATCTGAAAAGGACAAAAAATGACATCAGAGGATGAAGAGGAAGATTCACTTCGGCCTAATGCTTCCTCCATCATTACTCACAGCCTCTCTCCCTCTATCAATCTGCCGTACTTTCTCCTTTATGTCCTCTTCAGAAAGAAGGAAAAGGGTGGGGGCCAAAAAAGAAAGGAAAGTTGGCTTTGCTGTTTTTTCAGCAATGTCTCTGAGGGAGGCCTCAGGAAATGGCCATTTAGAGGCAAAACTATAGTCGATGCATTTTCCCCCGCGTGCAGCTGAGAGAAACTATCTATAGACAACTTCTGACGTCACATCAGCCCTGTCTTCTAGCTCTTGTGGCTACAAAGCACGTATTATCTAAAACATACCGCCCAAAACATGATTCAGATTCTCAGGAAAGACATGAGCATTTTTAAAGCGTGATTAACCGATCGCACATTTTCCCCGCGCATCTGCGGTTTCGCGCTCTTTGCTGCGCGGGCGGCTCATTAGGAAATTACCGGCTTCGGATCCGTCCGGGCGAGCGAGTCTCCTCCCTATGGGTGTGCTTTTGCTCGCTCCAATTCAGCAAAATCCCATTTCCATTCCCTTCGCACGCTTGGTTGGATCCCTTATAACACGCCGCCCACCCTCAGTTTTCCCCCTAAAGGAGCCTCAGTCGCAGCGCCTCATCACTGACAGTCCTCTGATAAACAAATGCACGCGCAATGTTAGGGTTATTGAACTTTATTATATGCTTTCCTATTGCTTGCTTTTTTGTCTTTCTTTTATTCTGCGTCCTGCTCTCTCTACAGTATGAGGTGTATTAATAGACCCAGCTGCTTGAGGAGCCACATGAACTGGCAGGACATCACACTGGACTGATAAACACACAGGACATATTCAAGATTAACCGACTAGCGTGTCAAAAATGCCTCGTACACCATTTTAACAGCAGAAAATGAAAATGAATTATGTTTTTTATTTTATTTTGAAGTTTCTAAAACAACCCCAACACTCAATTATTCATTTTCCTTCGGCTCAGTCCCTTTATTCCACAGTGGAATGAACCGCCAATTTATCCAGCATATGCAACCGCATATGTTTTACACAGCGGAGGCCCTTTCAGCCACAACCCAGTACTGGAAAACACCCATACACTCCCAAATGAACACACATACACTACTGCCAATTTAGTTTATCCAATTCACCTATACCAGATGTCATTTGACTCATCGAGTTGTTAACTGGAGACTCATTTAAACAGAATCATTTGAATCATTGAGTTGTGAACTGGAGACACACTCAGACCGAATCATTTGACTCATCGAGTTGTTAACTGGAGACTCACTCAAACTGAATCATTTTAATCATGAGTTGTAAACTGGAGACTCACTCAGACCAAATTATTTGACTCATCGAGTTGTTAACTGGAGACTCACTCAAACTGAATCATTTGACTCATCGAGTTGTTAACTGGAGACTCATTTAAACAGAATCATTTGAATCATTGAGTTGTGAACTGGAGACACACTCAGACCGAATCATTTGACTCATCGAGTTGTTAACTGGAGAACCACTCAAACTGAATCATTTTAATCATGAGTTGTAAACTGGAGACTCACTCAGACCAAATTATTTGACTCATCGAGTTGTTAACTGGAGACTCACTCAAACTGAATCATTTGACTCATCGAGTTGTTAACTGGAGACTCATTTAAACAGAATCATTTGAATCATTGAGTTGTGAACTGGAGACACACTCAGACCGAATCATTTGACTCATCGAGTTGTTAACTGGAGACTCACTCAAACTGAATCATTTTAATCATGAGTTGTAAACTGGAGACTCACTCAGACCAAATTATTTGACTCATCGAGTTGTTAACTGGAGACTCACTCAAACTGAATAATTTGACTCATCGAGTTGTTAACTGGAGACTCATTTAAACAGAATCATTTGAATCATTGAGTTGTGAACTGGAGACTCACTCAAACTGAATCATTTTAATCATGAGTTGTAAACTGGAGACTCACTCAGACCAAATTATTTGACTCATCGAGTTGTTAACTGGAGACTCACTCAAACTGAATCATTTGATTTATCGAGTTGTTAACTGAAGACTCACTCAAACGGAATCATTTGAGTAATTGAGTTGTAAACTAGAGACTCACTTAGACCGAATCATTTGAGTCATCGAGTTGTTAACTGGAAATTCACTCAAACTGAATCATTTAAATCATTGAGTTGTGAACTGGAGACTCACTCAGACCAAATTATTTGACTCATCGAGTTGTTAACTGGAGACTTACTCAAACTGAATCATTTGACTCAACGAGTCGTTTACTGGAGACTCATTTAAACAGAATAATTTGAATCATTGAGTTGTGAACTGGAGACACACTCAGACCGAATCATTTTACTCATAGAGTTGTTAACTGAAGACTCACTCAAACTGAATCATTTGAGTAATTGAGTTGTAAACTAGAGACTCACTTAGAACAAATCATTTGACTCATTGAGTTGTTAACTGGAGACTCACTCAAACTGAATCATTTGAATCATTGAGTTGTGAACTGGAGACTCATCCAGACCAAATAATTTGAGTCATTGAGTTGTTAATTGGAGACTCACTCAAACTGAATCATTTGAGCCATTGATTTGTTAACTGGAGACTCACTCATAACGAATCAATTTAGTAATTGAATTGTAACTAGAGACTCAGAGCGAATCATGTGAACCATTGAATTGTTAACTGGACACTCACTCAAACCAGATGTGAGTCATTGAGTTAACTGGAGACTCACTCAAACTGAATCAATCAACCCAGGCTCATTCTAGAAATGTACCGCTATTTACATTTCTGTAGATTGCAAAACAGATCCCAGGAGGTACGTTTTTTTGCAGTATTTGTTTTCACGAATCCACCAGAGGCCACTTTGTATGCTTTTTGAGATCTCAAATTTCTCTCGCAAGTGCCATTCGCACAGTTGTTCTTGCATAAATGCACCAGAGGCTGCTGTCGACTGACTGACTGATTGACTGACCCACCTTCTCTAAACCCAACCAATAGTGTTTTCAAAAGCACCGATTGACCCGCCCACCCACTTCCTTAAACCAACCGACAGTTTTCAAAATATATCCAAAATAAAAGAAAAGCCCTCGCCTGATTTTTACCACAGTTTCAGATTTGACCACATTCTTACTGTTATTTACTTGTTTATTTTATTTTTTAGCTTCTGTTTTTGTCTTACCAGCTTTCTGGAACTGTTCTTCGCCGGACTCATCCCTATCGTCACGGTCAACTCCGCTTTGTGTCTCAAGTCCACCAACGTACATGGCAAGCTAAATGGTCAAACTGGTAACAGCAGAAAAGCCCTCCATACGAAGCGGTCAGCTGGTAAGAGCGAAGAGGAACGCCGTCATACTACCATGTAGCATTTATTTTAAAGACAAAATGCAGCCATATGTACTTCTGGCTAAATAATTCGCGATCTCCAGAAATGTATATAGGGCTACGTTTTTAGAATGAGAGCCTATGTTGCAATCAATTTAGCCATTGAGTTGTTCATGGAGACATGTGTCTTAAAGCTATGCTTAAAGCTAATCCTAAAATTAAACGTAAGTTTTGCTAGCCTTATGTTTATTATCATGCAAAAGAACGACAGTTTTTACATTCAGAGCAAGTGCATTCAAACTTCAGCTTCTCGTCAGATGTTCTGTTCTGCTGTTTAAATCGGAAATCCTGTGTACTATAAAAGTATGCTAAAGCTGCAGCTAAAATCAGCCAGTTTGAATAACGCTATTTTTTTAATGTGTCGTTAGACAGACTCAGAGTTATTATTAGACTGTAGCTGTCATAAACTGTCAAATGTGGCTTTATTGAGCTAACTGACTCTGAGTGAGTTGTGATGAAAACAAAATACTATTACTTGAGTAAAAGAGAAGGAAGGGCTAATTACTTAAATGCAAAAAAAATCTTCTTGGAAAAAATTGTTTAAACTTGCACTTTCAAGCTGCTTTCAAATGTTTGCATTTTAAGGCTCACAAAAAGTTCTGTAAAAACTGTAATCTGTAAAATATATATTCTCTGACCCTCTCTCTATGATGTCCACTGAGAAAAATACAAGAAGTGAAAGTGTAGTTGTTTGACACTTAGCTATTTAAAAACCGACATTTGTCTGTAAAATGAAAAGGTGTTAACATGCAGCTTTCCAATGCAGCGTCTTGCACTTGATTATCAAGTTTTAACAGAGGATCTTTTTCATGTCACTGGCCTTGGAAAATTGTTTCAATGGAATACAATTATTTTATGGAATAAACTATGTAAAAGGTATTGCAACTTTTTATTTTAAAAAATCAGATTTTCCTGCAATTGTGATAATCTTGAAACTGAACGCTTTTCTATTTCTCAGAATTGTGTCTTTGTATATAATATATAAAAACTCAAATAAAATAAATGCCAATTTCTTAGCAGCATTTTTTGAAACCAAAGCAAAATTTGCATAATACTTCTGATTTTGTTTCTCGATTTAAACTTTTTTCTTTCTTTTTTTCATACTTTTTCACACTTTCAAAGTATTTTTGAAATTATTATTCTCTGTGATCAACTTTAAACTTTGAATTAAGCACAAAACAATTTGTCCTATTGTATTTCTTATAATTCTGATAATTCAGAGACCTATTGACTTTTAATAACTTTATAAAAATACAACACACATATCTATAATGAATAAGTGTATATTTCTTTCTAACATTATTTTATTCAAATTGCAAAACACAAAAGAGCTTTGAGTATTTCTACCTTTAACTATCGTGGTCAAGCAGGGTTATATGCACAGTTAGTGTTTCTTTCATACCGATAAACTTAATGTGAGCAGTTAATGTGACTTTTTTTCAATTTTATACGGTTGTTTTTACAGCATTGATGTTCTAATGTAACTAAAATATAATCAGTTAAATAGAATTCGGCGTTCATTTAGTTGTTCAAGTGTAAAACGAGATGGAAAGCCATTTAACCGCACACGCTTGTCAGGATTAGCAGCGCTGTACCTGTTATTGAAAATACTGTGGTAAAATAAATGTTCATATTTTAAAGACATGGCATGGGAAAATGGAATTTAATGCAGTGCTTTAGATACCAGACCCACTTTATATTGTATATCAATCAGGCAGTGAAGATTGTTGATTTTTAAATAAAACAGACCTTAAACATGCCAACTTTGTAACGGCATACAGTTCACCAGAAGCGTTTGACCCAGGTTACTAAAAAATTACAAGTCTTTCTGTATACTTCTGCATATACCCTATTGACCCATGCATTTTAGTGTCTGCTACTTGAATACTTTTTAAATATGCGCGCCTCTGTTGCCTAGCAACTTCCTAATGACAAAAAACCCCCAGAACTTTCTATTGGCAAAAACATAACTTTACTTCAGATATGTCTTCCAAAACAGCAATATCAGTGCTGCAAAAAAAGCCTTCTCCACTGTTTGTGAAAGTGAAAATGAAAGTGAGTCACGGACATTCGCTGGTGGTCTAGTAGCCTAACTATACATTTAAAGGCTGTATTACCAAAAAGATGGTATTTTAGGGTGATAATGACTTAATTAAATATGGCGACAGACATTCAAAGTTTAATTTTAATATCACAATAGAAGCCAATATGACGTCTTATATGAGAACGGTCAGAATGAACCCAGCAGGCACACAATGTCATAAGATGTTAATTTAATATTATATTAGATTTAGATCATGATGTCAGGTGATCAAAATTCAACGTCTAGCCAGCGTCTAAGAACAACGTTATTTTGACGTTCAATAACAACATCAAATGACACTGATATTTGGTTGATTTTAGGTTGTATTGGAAAGTGACCTAAGCTCAACTTCGAGCCAACATCTTAAACCAACGTCATATTGATGTAAAATACTGACATTTATTCATCAGGTATGACAACCAAATTCAACGTCCACACACTGTCAAAGTGTAACATCATTAGACGTTGTTCTTTGGTTGATTTTAGGTTGGATGTCAGACATTGTCATCAGCCTGATGTTGGTTTCTGAAGTCAACCCGATTTTCATTTCCAAACATAATGCAACGTCCCTGTGACGTTGGGGTACAGCGTCAATCTGACATCATGTTGACCTACTGTGCCTGCTAGGAATGCAATGGTAATTCTAAAATTCTGGTAATTCCACTGTTAAAGCAGGGTGGCTTTTTAAACCTAGCTGTCGTAATCAGATCAGCTCGTTGTTGTCAGTGTGCATAATTAACGATGACAGAAAGATGGGATTCGACGATGATGATGTCGTCAGGACAGATGAAGATCCTGTAAGTCTGGCTGTTTATGCCTGAGTCCAGTCGGAGGGAGTCTGATTAGATTTAGACATCACTGATTATGCAGTGATTTAATTTAAATTCATAATGAACTGAAATAACATGGTGACGGGCCGCATGGTGCCCAGAGATAGGACTACGTAAACAAGAGGGACAGAAATAAATCTGCTTTGCGTCAAGCTTATAGGAACAAAACAAATACAACTGTGTATTTTTTTACTGTCATATGAAGTTGCTAGACAGCAGCAAACATCTCCATTTTTCTATATGCTCCACAGGAGTCTTCCCGCTCGGCTCAAAAAGAACAACGACTTCTTCTTTTCGTATGTCAGGCCTCCTCTGTGTAATGTAAATGCAACGTTGATGGCTGTATAGATGATTTATGCTCCCTTCATACCCGGCATATGTGTTTTGTGAACGCTGACATTTTTGCTTCAAGCTGAAGCGTTGATGATTGGATACACAAGCGCTTTGTGTCAAGTGCCTTCTTTCATATTATAATACGCTTTCCCCTTCAAACAAATGTCAAAAACATGTAAATTATCTCGGCATTATCTGTTTAAAAGTGCTGCATCATGCCCAGTGGCATCTAATTAATAAAATACTAATTCATCAAAACAACGGCGTGTGTATTATTAATGAAGGACTTGATGTTTGTGTGCTCTAATGTTCTCTAACGGATTTAATTAGAGAATTTGCAAACGATAATGCTAAAAAAATGTATTCTTGTATGTAAATGGATTAAGAAGTGTTTAATAATTGTGACTCTTGACCACAAAAAATTGCACAGACATATTTGAAGGAAGTATTGATTTTCTTTTTTTGCCAAAACTCATTAGAATAGCAAGTAAAGATCATGTTCTATGAAGACATTTAACAAATTTCCTACAGTAAACGTATCCAAACTTAATTTTTGATTACTAATATGCATTAAGAAATTAATCTGGACAACTTTAAAAGTGATTTTCTCAATATTTAGATTTTCTTGGACCACCAGGTTTCTGATTTAAAATAGTTGTATCTCAGTTATTGTCCTATTATTAAAAAACATACATTAATGCGAAAATGTATTTAGCTTCATTCATTAATTAATTTTCCTTAAGCTTAGCCCCTATCTAGCAAGCATTTTATGTTTTTAAAACACAGGTGTCAAATCCAGTTCCTGGAGGGCCGCAGCTCTGTACAGTTTAGCTTTAACTTTAATTAAACACACCTGATCAAACTAATTGAGTCCTTCAGGCTTGTTTGAAACCTACAGGTGAAGCTACGGTCACACTGGGCTTTGTGTGTGCGAAATTCTGTCGTGCGGCGCTGCGAAAAGGGGCGGGATTAAACAAGATGATTAGACATTTAAAAAAGCCAGTGATTGCTCCATGTTTTTAATTTCTGTCCAGAGAGGTCCTGTTTTGATCCTTGATTGGTCTCACGCAGTCAGTTGATGCGATTTCGCAGGTCAGAGTTCACCAAGCTTGAACTTTGCACCACAGCGAACTGCGAAACTTAACGCATGACCCTACGTTTCCGGTCTGACGCATTCGCGTGCGTATGAATGGAAGTCTATCGGAGGAAAAGCCCAGTGTGACCGCAGCTTAAGTGTGTTTAATTAGGGTTTACTAAACTGTGCAGAGCTGTGGCCCACCAGGAACTGGATTTGACACCTTTGTTTTAAAAGATGTCTAATAGATGTCTAAACATAGTTGTCTTGGCTAAAACAAGGCTAAACTTGGGCTGTCAGTGAAAATCTAATAGACATCTAAGAATAGGCCAAAACTAGACTAATCATCAAATAAACAGAATTGAATGACTACACAAATAAAGTCTGTCTAATCTGTCTATTTTATGACTAGTGTAGTTTTGGGCTATTCTTATTAGATTTTCACTGACAGTCCAAGTTTAGTCTTGTTTTAGCCAAGCTGTCTACATTTAGATGTCTATTAGATGTCTATTAAGCACAAAATTGTTTGCTGGGATTTATTTATAACAATTTAGTTTATTCAATTCACCTAAAGCGCATGTCTTTGGACTGTGGGAGAAACCGGAGCACTCTGAGGAAAGGCACACCAACACAAGGAGAATATGCAAACTCCACACAGAAATGCCAACTGACCCAGCCGAGACTCGAACCAGCAACCTTCTTGCTGTGAGGCGACAGTGCTAACCACTGAGCCACTGTGTTGCCCCTTATTTAGATTTCAGCTTTCAATTAAAAAAAATGACCCCTATAACTGGTTTTGGGGTCCACATATTTGATTAATTCTATTTGATTAATTGTTGAGTTCGCCCACTGGTTTCATGAGCATATCATTAATGCTATAGTCAGACCAGACAGACATAAAATGGCTTTATATGTCCACCGGGATGAAAAATAGCACTCATTTTATTACTGTTTGATGGGAAACCAGGTGGCAGATGGTTCTTCTGAAATGAAGCAATTCTGGCAGACATCTCTCTGATGAATATTTTGGTGAATATTTACAATCAATGAGGCAAGTCTTTTCATTGAAATACATCTATTTGTATATGCTGAACATACACATGTATGTATGTATGTATGTATGTATGTATGTATGTATGTATGTATGTATGTATGTATGCTTTTTTGGCAAATATATTTCCATTTTCCAAGCACTTTTATTTGCTGAAATTAATTGGAAAGAGTTTAAATTTTTTTTAAGGTTTCAGTGAAGCACAATATTTTTCTGAAATGACATATAGTTCAAAATCCAAAGAATAATGATACAGAATGTCATAATTTAGGCTACCCATTCTCCATGTAACCAAACCTGTTTGAGTTTATTTTTTTGTTTTGTTGAACGCAATTGAAGATACAGCCTACTTAAGAATGCTGCAAACAAAACAGCCATTGGCTTGTGTTTGTTGTTCCTTTTATGGATCTCAATGGCTGTTTTTCCACCAACATTGTTCAGAATAATTTGCTTTGTGTTCAACAGAAGAAAGAAATTCATAAAAGTTTAGAACCACTTGAGTGTGAGGAGATTTCATTTTGGTGAACTATATCTTTAAGAAATAGGAGATATTTAAGCTTAAATTTTTAATCATTATTACTTATTATATTTCTTTTCAACAAAACAAACTTGTCTTCTAAAGCTGCAGATTGTTCTTGTAAGATGAATATATTTGGCTTAGTTTCACCAGATGAACACTTTTTGGTGGCAGATGTTTTCATCAAAATCGTTCTGGCATTTATTTATTTATCAGTGTTGTAATGCATTACAAGTAAGGCGAGTTATGTAATCAGATTACTTTTTTCAAGTAACTAGCAAAGTAATGCATTACTTTAAAATTTACTAGTCCAATTTAATGTACACATGCCAGTTACTTTGTTTTCCCATGCATTGGTAGCTGTCCTATCGACATGAATTTACATTTTCCTCAGCCTGAGGAAAATAGCCTCATGTCACTTTTGGTGTAAAAGAGCATTTCGTTTTTTTTCAACAATGTTTGTTTGAAAAAATATATATTATTACAGATGATAAAAGTAACACAATAGTAAAGTAATACATTGTCAAAAAAGTTACTAAGTACCACATTTAGTTACTTTTTAAAAGAAGTAATGCAAGATTGTATATACTACTTTTAAAAGTAATTTTATTCGACACCGTTTACTATGATTATTTCCAAGCAAATAGGCAAATTTCAATTTTCATAGGAAAATATTTTTTAAAATGTATTCAAAAAAACGTACAAAAGACATTTTGACATTTATTTTTTTATTTTGATAAACAAGTCTTGGTGGCTATGCTAGAATTATTATACTACCAAGCAATTTTTCAACAAAGCCCATTTGGCGTATACTGTATACTTGCCTGATGAGCACTTTTAGTGGCTGTATTTTTAAGCAAAAAGGCAAAACCATTCAACAAAGTGCGTTTTTTAAACAATTGTAACAGTTGATTCTTTCAAAATGGTAATATTTTGGCCTATAATTGCCATACAGTCTGAATATTTTCTCTATATTTTCTCATATTTTTTTCTTAAGTGGCAGATTCGTCAGAAAATTCTTAGTACATTTTATGTTAAAAACATAACATTTGTTTTACAAGTAGCAGATAAACAAACAACATTTCTGTGCTTCGTATTTGTGGGCTAATTTTCAAAACAATAGACATTTTGGCATATACATAACTGCATGAACACATTTTGGTGGCCATGTCTTTCCTTTTCAAAGCATATTTTTCTCTCTGCCAATGTAATAGGCTTGTATATTTAAAGTTAGATATTTTCTATATGTTATATGCTAAATATAAACCCACCTAAAAATGACTTACCACCACCTACAATATTATTAAACTGCAGTGAAAATGTTCATGGTCAACGTAAAGGAAGATTACATGTAGTTTCTCCAGTGTAAAGTTTACTTTTGGGATATTTTCGGGATGTGAACCGTCCTCCACCTGGTTTCTGGTTGTAGCCACATGATTTTATAATGGGGTTGGCTTTTGTGCTGGGGTTGTGGTGCTGAATTCTACCGAAAGGAACCAAGCATAGGAAACCGGATTGGAAAATAAGAGGCTGTCAGTCAGCAAAACGCTCATTTACCGCTGTGAGTAATGGTTTAGTCATCTACTAGCATCCTGGAACATGCATCCTTTAATGCGCTGCACTCCAGATTCCAGCCTCATAGGGTTATAATGGAAACTGTGTTGTGTTTTAGAGCACAAATGGCCTTGAGGACGAAGTTGTGAGTGTTTTTTTATCTGTGGCTGCAGTGTAATATTGGATTAATGTAAGAGAAGATCGCTAGCACGTCTAAGTATTAGCGTCTTGGTGGGGAGGTTTAGGTCATTATCTGAACAGTTAATCTGCTGGAGGAAATTAGACAATTGGTTGAGAACTGGGTGTTTAATATTATGAGATTTTGGCTCTTAGTTTATCTTAAAGTGTGTTATTTATAATATAAACATTAATATATCATTAATATAAACATATATTTAAACTTGTACATATGTAGTTATAGGGCGCCACAGTAGCTCAGTTGTTAGCACTGTCGCCTCACAGCAAGAAGGTCGCTGGTTCGAGTCCCGGTTTGGGCAGTTGGCATTTCTGTGTGGAGTTTGCATGTTCTCCCAGTATTGGCGTGGGTGCTCCGGTTTCCCCCACAGTCCAAAGACATGCCTATACAGTAGGTGAATTGAATAAACTAAATTGGCCGTCGTGTATGACCGTGTATAGATGTTTCCTAGTACTGGGTTGCAGCTGGAAGGGCATCCGCTGTGTAAAGCATATGCTGAATAAGTTGGAGGTTTATTCCGCTGTGGCGACCCCTGATAAATAATAGGACTAATCTGAAGGAAAACGAATGAGTATGTAACTTTACTCATTTGTATGGTAATAAAATGATAATTAAAAAAAATGTAAATATTATATTTAATGTTTTACTAATATTTACTTTTTTATTTCTTATATTTATATCCTTTACTTAAAAAAGTCTTATATTTTACAAATTGTTTATATTAAAATTTATATTGTATTGTTTATATTAAATGATTTACATTTTTAAATGATATAAAAGTACACTGTAAAAAAAAACGTCATTTTACGTTTTTTTTTCCGGCAGCTGGGGTGCCAGAAAAACTGGTAAAATAATGGTTGTTAAATTATAGACGTTTTACCATAAAATAACAGATGGTAAACAAAAAATCACGCAAATTTACCGGAAATTCAAATTGAAGTAAATTTCTGTCATTTAACGTCTGGTATTTTACAATAAATGTCTGTAATTTAACAACACCCCAGCTGCCAGGAAAAAACGTAAAATAACAGATTCGTTTTTTACAGTGTATAATAAATTTTATTAATATAAACACACAGATGCAACGGGCATAGTGATAATTAATAATTATATAAATAATTTAAAATAAATGTTAAAATTAGGTGTGGTTTTAATTATATTCAATAATACTTTAACTATTTTATTTAATTATACACTGTGAAAAAAAATCTGTTTTTTTTTAAATAACCGGCGATAAATTAGACATTTACCGTTAAAATAACGGTTTAAGTTTAAATTTCTGGTAAATTTTTTGTAATTTAACGTCTGTTATTTTAAGGTAAATTTCTGTAATTTAACGGCCGTTATTTTACATTTTTTTCTGTAGGAAAATAAAATATATTTTTTTTCACTGTACTGTATAATATAAAAATGTAAGTGATAATTATTGTAAAAACTGAATGTATTTACAAAAAACAGATCAGTTAATCATAATCCTTTAATAATTACATGTATAGATCTATTTCGTTGCTTTGTTTGATTGTGATTTTTTTGTTATTAGAATTTATTTTGTGTTTTTTTATTTATTCGTCTTTTCATTTTATGCTTGTTTATTTATTGTTCTCGTTTATTACATTTTTACATTGACCTTTTAAGATTTTACATATTTCACAATTAATTGCAATGGATTAATTGGATTTTATTGTGTTTTGTTTTTACTTATTTTTTTACTTATTTATTTTTTTATAACTTCATTTAAGATCTTTCTTTATTCATTTATTTATTGTTATTTTTCCATGTTCATTTTATTTTTAGATTTTATTAATTTTAACTTATGCAATTGTGCATTCTGTGATTATTTAATGCATATTTATTTATTTATTTAATGTTTGTTTATTTATTCAACTTTTATTTTATCTTGTTTATTCATTCATTCCTTTTCGGCTTAGTCCCTTTATTAATCTGGGGTCACCACAGCGGAATGAACCGCCAACTTATCCAGCACATGTTTTACTCAACGGATGCCCTTCCATACACTGGGAAACATCCATACACTCTCATTCACACACACATACATTACGAGCAATATAGTTTAATCAATTCACCTATAGCGTATGTCTTTGGACTTGTGGGGAAAACTGGAGCACCCGAAGGAAACCCACGCGAACATGCAAACTCCACACAGAAATGCCAACTGACCCTGCCGAGGCTCGAACCAGCGACCTTTTTGCTGTAAGGCGATTGTGCTATTCACTGCACCACCATGACACCCTTGTTTATTCAATGCTTTGTAATAAATTTTGATAAAAATATTACAGCCTCTGATATGGAATGCTTCAGGACATGCTTCACTCATCTGGGACATCTCAGATCAGGACTGCCCTCAGATGAGACATTAATCACAGTTGAATTTGTCCTGATGTGATGCAGGTTTTAGATGATGTGATTTGAGAGACTAACCTTGGTTTAGTCGGTAGTATTGATGTTAGTCAGCATCCTGTCCCGTTTCATTTCCTCAACTTCCTTGTGTTTTCACTCCTTCAGAAAGGAAGAGTGCCGGAGTATCGATCGCAGCAGAGCGAGAGATAACTGACAGATCCGTGTAAAAAATGACTCACTGGAAGAAAAAGAGTGGGAAGAAATGGTGACAATAGCAATGAACCTCTGGAGAGTGACTGTGAATGAGTATTTATGCTGTGTTTTGGCACGATTCAGCTTTCACATGAGTTTCTGAAAGTTACAGTAGTGTTACCACATCACTAAAACTAATTTAAAGCGGTAGCTCACCCTCAAATGAAAATTTACTCACCCTTGTGTGGTTTCAATCCTTTATGAGTTGCTTTCTTCTGTTGAACACAAAAGAAGGCTGAAGACCGGTAACCATTAACTTCCATAGTAGGAAAAACAAATAGTGTGGAAATAAGTGCTTACAGGTTTCCAGCTATCTTCAAAATATTTTCATCTGACATCCCCAATCTTATTTTCCAGAGGAAAGGTTAATACCTGTAATATTCAAAAAGTTCATTTGACAAAAACATGAAATTCTTCAGCAATGAAATAACCAAGTGGGCTACTGTAACATTTAATAATAGTTGTCAATAAAAGAACAAGGTTTAAAAAATAAATTAAATAAAACTGTGGCTTAGTGGTTTTCATTGTCACCTCACAGCAAGAAGGTCACTGGTTTGAGTCCCGGCTGAGCCAGGAGACATTTCTGTGTGTAGTTTTCATGTTCTTCCCATGTTTCCACCAGATTAATTGGTGATTAATTCCGCTGTGGCATCCACTGATAAATCACTGACTAAGCCGAAGGAAGGGAAAGGGATAAAATAGTGGTGTGAATAATTGTTATAGTTTTTTGTGGAGTTTAGAATAAATTTTACTTATTGAAGCATACATGAAGCAACTTATTTAATTTAGCCAGTCATTGATTAGATTAGATTAGATTCAACTTTATTGTCATTACACATGTACAAGTACAAGGCAACGAAATGCAGTTTAGGTCTAACCAGCAGTTAGACTTAATTATCAATGACGTCGACATTCATAATAGGAACAAAACACCTAAATGATGACAGAAATGTTCAATTTTGGGTGAACTTTAAGAACATCAAGTCCATCACAATTGCTGGTATGGTTAAATTAGCAAACAAAAATGCAACATTTGTCAGAAATGTAGGCTGCATTCATTTATTCATTTTCTTTTTGGCCTAGTCCCTTTATTAATCACGGGTCGCCACAGCAGAATGAACCGCCGACTTATCCAGCATATGTTTAGGCAGCGGATGCCCTTCCAGCCGCACCCCATCACTAGGAAAAATTCACACACATAAACTACGGACAATTTAGCTTACCCAATTCACCTATGCTATGTCTTTGGACTGTGGGGGAAACCGGAGCAAGCGAACACGGGGAGGACATGCAAACTCTAAACAGAATGCCAACTGATCCAGCGACCTTCTTGTTGTTGCTATCCACTGCGCCACCACGTAGGCTACATTAACATGATATTCAAGCTTAATATGCTTTTAAAGTGCAAATATTCGCTCTATAGACTAGTTTACACAGTCGTGCAGAAACCAAAGCACGTGACCAATATCTGAGGGACTGTTTGAGTGAGAAGAAAAGAGCACGAACTCCACATATTTTACCCGCGCCACGGCAACCGCTGTCCCAGATAGCAAGTCGGCCCGATCCTGACTGGCACTATCGAGTGAGGTCCGGCTCCGCTGAAGTAGGCTACTGTATCATTTATTCGGACCAAGTCTGGAATAGTCCAGTCTGACTACCTATTGCACTGTACTTGGACTGAGTTTGGTAGAATGTGAGTGACAATGCTGCAGTGACATATTTTATTTCTAAGTTTAATTTCAAATACTTAGATTTTCCAATTATATAACATCATGATTAAATGAATGAACGCTTAAAATTAACAAAAGAATATTAATGGTAATTTTTTAATTAATGGCAATATATAAAATAGTAATAGTACACTAAAACAGTAGGCTACATATGTAATAGTAATAATCAGTTTCAAAATACTTTAAAAGCCATAGAGACTGTAAAATCCAGCTGTCATTGCTCTGTTTTGGGGTGACTCACAGCCAAACTGTCTGGTTATTTGATTTGATTTTTTCAGGAAGTTCCCAGAACTAAGCAAAGGTTCTCTTATCAAAGGGAACCGGTGCTTCCTAAAAGTCACCTCTGTCATCTGTGATGCTCTGGCAAAAGATTTCAATTGAGGAACAAAAACTCAGGTGTTCATCTCAAACACAGAAAGACATTTCCTGAAGTCAACAGCCCACATTGAACTGATCTGTCATTTAAAGTGATACCTAAAAAAAAATCACCATTAACCGATGTTGGTTTAGGCATGCTTTCCTTGTTTCCTTGTTTGTGATTACATGCACCTTGTTTGTCATGGGGTTGTATAGACTGCTAGATTTGTGGAATGCATCAGGGCCTTTACTTTGCAGTTTGTCTTCTCATCAAATGGAGCTCATCTCTAGTGCACTTATATTCTCAAAAGGCTTTATTCCTATGGCTTTTGCTCGTAAAATAAAAACAATTAGCCGTTTTACAGCTTGTGGGCCACATCTGGGCCAGACTTGGCTGTATAAAACAATTAATCAGTTTAAAGGGTGTGGGCCGCATCTGGGCCAGTGGAAATAGTCTGTGCCTGTTTTTAGCGTCTGGGCCAGCTTTGGCCCGAGGACCCAGTCAGAACTGAAGCAAGGATACTGCCCAGATAGAGAAGACAGAAGAAAAGAGGAGAAGTTTCCTACACGAGTTACTCACATCTTCACCATATGATGCATTTACCTCAGACTCTCAGTATGAACCCTCGAACAGCTCTGACCAGACATTTGCAGCGGTATTGTTTTCTTCTTCTTCTTCAATGAATGGACTCGCATCATATACTGGCAGAAGCGTGAGTGACGTCGCTCTTTTGTCATCTTCATTCATTATTGATTGGTTTTGTTTGCTTATTATGATCATTATTGAGCTTTCTGGCAGCTGACAGAGAGAATGAAGCGTGTCAGCTGTTTCAACAACTACTGGGAGATTAAGCAGCTGATTGTCATCTATAACTATAAGCTGAGCATCAACCGCATGTGCTGCCCCTGATAAAAACTCATACAATGGAGTCATCACGGGTTTCTAATTTATCTTATTTTTTTATCTCAGCCTTTTATGCGTTTCATTGTGATTTCTATTTAATTATTTATTTTTTCCCTCTCGTTTACAGGAAATCTTAATTTATTTTGCTTTCTCGCTTTCTGTGATTATTTTCTTTATTGTAGGTTATTATATTATTACTACTATTATTATTAATATGTACTTTATTTCATTATAGTAATACACCAAGTTAAAGTAAGTTTGACACCCAGTGGTAGAACTAGGTATTACACTCCTAAATCAAAACACATTTTCACTCGGCTCCTCCTCTGACTGGTCCACGCAAACACAGGTTGCCAGATTGACATGAGTGTGCCTGACTATCAAGCCTAAAGGCTGATTTAAGTCTGATTTAAGGCTGATTTAAACTGTTTTCCAAGGCGATAGAAGAAATATTTTCCATAATAACAGGAGTTTTTGTCCTAACCAACACCTGAAATTTCTATTTTAGAAACAGCTTCTATTTCTCACAGGTCAACAACGATCACCTCAGGTACACCTTATGTGCTTTATTCAGTGTTAAATGCTAAATGCTAACACATTTATTGCCATACTACTAGAAGCAGCAGCAGATAGTTCACCTCAGATCTTGAAACTAGAAGTGTGACAAACATCAGTAATTCAACATGAACATATAATAATGTTAAAGAGGGTTATTATGTATTAATTAGATTATAAACTCGTGAGTGAGTGCATATTCTGTGGTTCTGAATGGAGTATTTACATTTCTGTTGTGTTTCGTCACAGAAATCTCATCACATAGTGTATTGTTAGTACACGGGGTTACAATATAACTTGCTCACCTAATGTTTACGCTTGTAATATTTATATTATTATATATTATATTATTTGCTAATTAATAACCTCATGTGGAACTCTGAATCTGCGTATCATTTGTCCCTCTGTCCTACTGTACATCAAAGGTTGCATTTTGGTCATCGACACATGCTTTTGAGAGCCTTTCTGAATGAATGAATGAAATATGCGATTTTCCATCAAGACCCGGGGTGCTGAAATATACTTGGCTAAACTGGCAGTGGGTGGGTTAAAGGGACCAAAACAAAGACAGTCATTCTGGCATATCTGACTTCAGCATTGCTTTTCAGATAAAACGAATGTTCACTTAGCATGTTTCTTAAATATCTGCAAACATATTATGGTGTTTTTATGCTTTAGAGGAGTCAAAAACTTACACACAGCACTTTTAAGCACTGTATTCAAGCCATTGATCCAAGCACATTCAGTTTTTAAGAAGTACGACAGATCAGTTACAGTCATAACCAGATTATACAGTGATGACAGGGTTACCTTGAATGTCCTTAGTGAGCCTTCTTTGTTTGTTGCTGAACTGAGGTCAACATTGATATGTGAGAGGATGGACGAATCTGCTCTATGCTCAGCATGATGATGTTTTTAGTTTACACTGATTCCAATAACTGACGTCTAATATCATCTTACATTAGGCCTATGTAACATTGACCAAATCATGTGTTTGTGTGTAACTGCATTTAAACAAGTCTACTATTGTTAGAGAAGTCTGCAAAGCCTCCGTAATAAACAGGTCTGCTGAAAGGCTTAGATTGAGCTGAATCACACTGTGGCTGGATTTATTCTGGACAATGAAGAGCTCACGGGTGGTTTTCTGGACTCTCCTCAACACGCTTGTTTCACTTTTCTCTGGCCTTTACTGCTGATAACTGTGAACTCAAACACACTAACTTGATTTCACAAGCTTTTCATCATGGAGATTCAGTGGGCTTGGTTAAGAGTTCTGACATGATGGCTTGTTTTCATCTTTTTTCTATTATTATTTTTATTATATTTAATTAAAATTTTGTTACTTTTGTACATTTAATTTTTTTTTAATTACAATTTTTTTTTTAAATTTAAGTAACGCTGCCCTGATTATCTGAGATTTTAGAGCTGTTGAGAGCAGCTAATGGACCCTTTTCACAAGAGGGTTATGACACGTTTAACAGTCATAATCTTAAACATCATAATCTTTTAACATCATAATCCTAAATCCTTAAAGTTTTTAATATTTAGATTTTTTTTAAAACGTATGAACATTTACATGCATTTACATATGTATTATATCATCTTTGCATTAAATTACAAAATAATGACTGCTTATGTGAGATGTTTCTTAAACAACGTCTATGGTGCAGAGAGTAAATTTGATGTTATTCTCTCCTCTGGCTTCCGTTATCAGTCTCACACTATTCTCTTCTTTTTCTAAAAGTCTTGATAACATCATCGAGGAGTTTTTCTTTCATTATTTCAGCTAATAGGACTGTAAATAAATTATTTGTTGAACTCTCAGATTCACTGTGCTCTAAGTTTACCCAACCATCACACCTTCCGCTACTGAGAAACCCGGAAATGAGAAAAGGGTCTATGGCAGGGGTGTCCAAACTCGGTCCTGGAGGGCCGGTGTCCTGCAGATTTTAGGTCCAACTTGCCTCAACACACCTACGCGGATGTTTCTGGAAAGCCTAGTAAATGCTTGATTAGCTAGCCCAGGTGTGTCTGATTGGGGTTGGATTGCAGGACACCGGCCCTCCAGGACCGAGCTTGGACATGCCTGGTCTATGGTAATGTTAGTATTTGTTCAACTTTGCTTCATGAAACACATTCATGATGCTGTTGGTATATGCCCACTAAAGACAAGTGTCAATTTACTGTTGAAAATAAAATTATTTCAGCCTAAACTACTTGTTTTTATATTGGCCCATTTTAGCTGAACAGCTGGCCCACTTTACCTGAATTTTAAAACAATTGCATTTTTTTTTGCATATTTCAAATGTGATGAATATTTAAGAGACCTATGTTCATTTATAGAAAATATCATTACATCACATGCTTAGCATTGTTAATGGTATTACTAGTCATTTACTTGGCCCATTTTATCTGATTTCACCTTATGGTTTGTTATGTTAGAATAAAAAAAAATATATATATATATTAAAAAATCTGGAATCTGAGGGTCAAAAAATTGCCTTTAAAGTTGACCAAATTTAATTAGTAAATCATATTAATAATCATGTTATCATTTTAAACATTTATGGTAAAAAATGTTTATCGGTATTAGATATAATTGTGTTTTCACAGGCCTTTTCACTCATTCATTCATTCATTCATTCATTCATTCATTTTCTTTTTGGCTTAGTCCCTATATTAATCAGTGGTTTCCACAGCGGAATGAGCCACCAACTTATGCAGCACATGTTTTACACAGCAGATGCCCTTCCAGCCACAAAACACCCACACTCATACACTACGGCCAATTTAGCTTATTCAGTTCTCCTATAGCGCATGTCTTTGGACTGGGGGGGAAACCGGAGCACCCAGAGGAAACCCACGCAAGCACAAGGAGAACATGCAAACTCCACACAGAAATGGCAACTGACCTAGCCGGGACTCGAACCAGCGACCTTCTTGCTGTGAGGTGATTGTGCTACCCACTGTGCCACCGTGATGCCCACAGGCCTGTTTCTTGAGATTATATTAATAGACTACTTTAAATCTTGGTCCCACTTTATATTAGGTGGCTTTAACTAGGGCTGTGTGATTAATCGAAATCAAATCGCAATTTAAAATGTTGCGATTAGTTAATCGCAAGAGGCTGAAATATATGTGTAAATATGTAAACAAGAAAAACTAATAACATCTGAGGTGAAGTGCTTCAATACCAGTCTGCTATGCTTCAGAAAATTCAGTGAGGCATCGCAGACATGGTATCGGTTGTCATAAACTATGCCAAATTACAAGAGAAGAAACGATTGAATCTTGTGTCACAATTGTAATTTGTTGTTTACGACTCCCCACGTCAAGGAAATCCTGTGGTCTGGCCAGGGCTTTATAACTAGCCAATTGAGTGAGCACGCTTTCGTTCTGCCCAATCTGATTTGTGCAAGTAAACTACGCCCACAATAAAAAGAGGGATTACAGCGTCTGCTGCTTCAGAAGCATTAATAGACGAACTAATATCAAAGAAAAACAGCATTTGTAATATGGGAATGTTTTGGTTTCAAAGTCACAGACACTGAACAAAACAGGTCATTTTTAGGAGCTGGCGCAGAATTGTTGCTACGGCTTATAGATTATTGAGCTGCAGCTTTGAATTAAATCGTTAATTGCAATCGCAAAGTCTGTCCAAAAAAAAACGCAATTAGAAATTTTCCCCAAATCACACAGACATAGCTTTAACTGCTATATACTTGCATCAAAAATAAATGCAATGTACTTACTGTGCTCATAATGTATAGCAGAACACTTCTGGTGCTCATGAGGTGGTAGAAGGGTAGAGTTTGGGGGACAGGTTGGTGGTATGGGTAGGATTAAGGGTGGGTTAAGGTTTAAGGGATAGTCAACAGCATAATTACAAATGTAACTGCAGAAGTTAACTTCAGCTGTATTTACATGCAGGACTTCAATCAATCATAAATATAATGTAATAACATGTATTTGCTTAATAATTCCATTTTAACAAATGATTAATTTGAGTGTAAGTACATATTAGTTAAGGCCCCCCAAATCTTCTTGTAGGTGAGTTCAGTGGATACATTTCATCTGCACTTTTTACCCAAGCTGTCATAATTTTACATCACATTCTTTGTTCAAACGTGCATTTGTTAAGTGTTTAGCTTATGTCTTGCCAAGTGGCCTAAAACAAACACACACAAAATGTCATTATTGGGGAAAATTCCTCAGTGGGTCCAGCTGAGCATGTGGACCTCATTACTGTCTAGGAATTTACACAGCAAGTGAAAGCGAGAACATGTGCTCTGTGTCACGCAAGCAGTACCAACATTACAAGCAGCTTCCTGGCTCAGGATTGAACAGGAGCTTAATCAATCAAAGGTCAGTTCATTAAAGGGACATCACAGATTAATTGATGGCAGTTTATTGATCACTAATGACCAGGGCCTGACAGAATCTATAGACCTTTTTTCTGTTTCTACACAGAATTTTTTATTAGAAATGTTTTAAGGTTTACAATGCAAAACTAATTAGCACCACTTGTTTGGTAAACAAAAACTACAGGAGGTCTCTCATGTATTACATCTAATGTACTTTATAAATTGTAGGATACACAAAACAATTATTTGCATATTATTCAATAATATTACTGAAACTAGAACACAAACAGAACAAATATTTATATATATTTACACACATTTACCCAAGTAAATAAGTAGGTCTATGGGAATTGGTAGAGTTTTCGGCATGGAGATTCTGTGTGTGCCTGATAATTAGGCCTACTTATAGTCCTGTTTTTTTGCTAGCGCAGTTTTTTATTTATGCAAACAATTAATCTGTGCGAGTTAATCTGCTGAAAAAAAAATGGTTTTGGTAATCAAAAAAGAAAATAAAAAGCCCCGCCCCCTAATCAATATTCCAACGTCAACATACTGAAATAGTTGAATTCAGAAACAGTTTGGATTCTGATTGGACGTCATTTTATTTACTGCTGAAAAAAAACTTTCTGAAATTATTTTCAATTGCTTTGTTCGAAATCACGTACTTCTCAAGTAGGTATTTAAATTTGACTGTACTTCCTGACTATTAAAAAGTACTAGCTATCAGTGGTGGAAAGAGTACTGAAAAATCATACTCAAGTAAAAGTACCATTACTTACCTAAAAACGTAGTACAAGTAGAGTAAAAAGTATTGTAAATTGTAAATATTATGAGTAAAAAGTAGCCCTTTCAAAAATGCTCAAGAGTAGTGAGTATTACGCTGTTAAAAACAGATGCATTTACATGTAATTTGTGGATGTGTGTAAACGTAACATTCTGTAGTGCATCTAGTTATTGCACACAACGTCATTAGACGTTATTATTAGGTTAGATTTAGGTTGTGGCGTCAGGTGACCACAATTCAACGTCTAGCCAGTGTCTAATGACGTTATTTTGATGTCCAATAATGATGTCAAATGACGTTGATATTTGGTTGATTTTAGGTTGTTAGAAAGTAACCAAAATCCAACATTGACCCAAGATCTGAAACCAACATCATATTGACGTCAAATACTGACATTTATTCATCAGGTATGGCAACCAAAATCCAACATCTGATAAATGTCAATAGTGGTAACGTCCACACAACACCAAGCTGTTACATCATTAGACGTTGATATTTGGTTGGTTTTAGGTTGGACGTTGGACATTGACGTTGGCCTGACGTTGAGTTCTGACATCAACTCGATTTTCATTTCCAAACAAAATACAACGTCCCCATGACATTGGGGTACAACGTCAATCTGACATCAAGATGACATCTTGTGCCTGCTGGATGTTTAAGGCCATTTCGGTCATCATACAGTACACATCTGTCATCTTCTCATCAGTGACATGGATCTAAACAGTCTCTGGGTCATTGCGTGTAAAGATTTTGGACATCTTCTTGAACACTTCGAATACTTCCAAACAGTTTGCTGCAATTATAAATCGCCCATGTCTTGAGGTAGTTCATTATGATGCGATTTACCTTCCATGTATGATTTGATTGGACTCGCAGGACTGATTTTTCTAATCCCCATAAACAGGAAAAAAATAAAGTAGTGACTGCAGGTTGAAGGAGTGGTAGTGGAGTAAAAGTACTGATACAGCACCAGAATGTACTCAAGGGAAAGTAAAAGTACACATTTTTAAATCTACTCAGTAAATTACAATTCCTTAGAAAAACTACTCGATTACAGTCATTTGAGTATTTGTAATTAGTTACTTTACACCACTGCTAGCTATGTAGTTTGAATGTGGGAATTATGAATAGAATTCAGATATAGTGCATTCGTCATGTTGTCATTTTTACATAATCTATTTCAGCATAATGTCAGTTGTGTTCCATCAAGTCGATCTCATGAGGAAACGTAACTATTTTATTTATTGCCAGAAAAGTGGCTAATTTGTACAAATTCATATGATTTAGTTAGTATAAAAACTATGATTCTTAAAAGAAGTCATGCCCCCAAACCCCACACCTAAACCCACACCTCAGTGGGGAATAAGCAAATCATACTAAAACCTCTCACATGGCAAAATATCTCTGGCCCTGCTCTGGCCCACAACATCAACCTTTGACCCACATGCTGCAGTGAATTACGCTACAACTGGACCAAGTCTGGCTTCCAGACAAGGACCAAATATAGACCATATCGGGGCCAAGGCTCAGCCAAGTTAATAACCCCTAACTGAGCCTGAACTGGGCCAGATATGTTGGTGTGTTATGACTGCAACAAAATTGATAAACTATGGGTGTGCTTTTTCTCGAAGTGACCTGACTGGTAGAATTTTTTTCTTTATTAGAAAATGCTAAAAATGTATTTTAAATGTGGGTCAAGACAGGCCAAACTTACATGGCCCACATATCAATTATTAACATCTGGCCCAAATACTACATTTTACATCTGGCGCTAGCATTGTGTACCGCCTTAAAGATGGTGCCACCTCTGCCAAACCAGGGCCATGTTTGGCTCACATGTGGTATGCCAGTGCCGGATGAATGCTTGCTGCGCCAGATTTATGCCAAATCTGGGCCAGAATTCTTTTTGAGATTATACAAATGAATATGAATTATAAATCAAAAACTCATGAATTACAGAGAGATTGCAGTTATGAGGTATTAAATATATACTTAAAAAAATCATTATGAATGTGAAAGAAGCAGTCATGGGCAGCGCGGTGGCACAGTGGGAAGCGCAGTCGCCTCACAGCAAGAAGGTCGCTGGTTTGAGCCTCGGCTGGGTCAGTTGGCATTTCTGTGTGGAGTTTGCATGTTCTCCCCATGAATGAGAGTGTATGGGTGTTTCCCAGTGATTGGTTGCAGCTGGAAGGGCATCCGCTGTGTAAAACATGTGCTAGATAAGTTGGCAGTTCATTCCGCTGTGGCGACCCCTGATTAATACAGGGACTAAGCCGAAAAGAAAGCGAATGAATGAATGAATGAATGAAGAAGCAGAGTCATTTCAAAACATTTGTTACAGCTAATTAATTATAAAAACATTGCCAGTCAATCAAAGTCCATCCTGCTTTAACAAGCTTAAGCATTTAAAGTGACAGACGACAAATTACACCGAAAATGACCCGCTGGGGTGGACGCTAATATCATTTTCCTTTTGGTGCAAATGGGCAAGGGTAAAATTTGGCTCTTGTGATTGTTAAAGGCTCTCAACGACCCATCACTGACCTGCTGTTTAAGTTTCCTATCTCAGATTTCAAACAAACGTCTGTAATAACAGAAAGAGGAGCTATTTGTGCCATGTTTAAGGGCGGGCAGCGTGACCTCAGAAACCGAATATAGCCATCGCACTCTCTCTTTCCTTCTTTCTAGGAACAATATATTTCTTTATCAGTCACTTTCCCATATTTGTCAGCTAAATCATGTCAGCCTGTGTAAACCCCTGGACAGTGTTGTTAAAATAGCAGTACGTCACATGTGTGTGTGTGTGTGTTGGCAAACAGCACACTGCCGATTCATTTGTTGTTTCCTGAGATCATATTTCCCCGGAATGCTTTATGAGGTTAAATTAATGTAGTGACTACAAGTTACAACCATTTTTATTGCCCACGCCTGAAGGGGCAGAATTTTTACACTTTTTCAAAGAGTTTAGGCTTGTTCTGCAAGTGGCCTGCATCTGGATTCAGAGAACGGTTCTGGATCTAATTTTCAAGTTAAACTTGAGCATCTGTGGCAAAAATACAGCCTAAATACTTGTCTAAATCAATGTATTAGCTTTAGTCATTAATTCTAAATACATTCAATCTAATCTATTTATAAATATTATTATATTGACTGACATGGGAAAAAACAATAATTAGCTTAAATAGTGCATTAATAAAACTACAAAAAATAATAATGATGATGATAAAATAATAAAAATGATGATGATACTACTACTAATAATAATCAAATAATAATAATAAAAATGATGATGATGATGATGATAATAATATTATTGTTAATAATCATCATAATAATTATAATAACAATAAAATAATAAAAATAAATATTAATTATAATAATACTGATAATATTAAAATAATAATAAAAAATAATAATGACACTAATAATAAAAAATAATGATATAATATAATAATAATATTAATAATAATAAAATAATAATAATAAAGACAATAATAATGATGATATAATAATAATATTACTGACAATATTATTAATAATAACAACAACAACTATAATAATAATAATAATAATATTAATATTAATAATAATTAAAAAAAATAATAATAGTAATGATAAGAATAATGATGATGATAAAATAATGATGATAATGATGATGATACTACTACTGATAATAAAATATTAATATTAATAATAATAATAATGACAATAATAATGATGATATAATAGTAATATTAATGACAATATTATTATTAACAACAACAACAACAACAACAATAATAATAATAATACAATAATAAAAATGATGATGATGATAATAATAATAACAACAATAATAATAATGATGATGATGATACTACTACTGGTAATAATAATAATAATAATAATAATAATAATAATAATAATAATAATAATAATAATAATAATAATAATAATAATTAAAATAAAATATTAATGATAATAATAATGATAACATTAAAATAATAATAACAATAATAATAAAAACAATAATAATATTAATAATAATAATAATGATGATGATAATAATAAAATAATAATAATAAAATAATAATAATAATAATAATAATAATAATAATAATAATAATAATAATAATAATAATGATGATGATGATGATGATGATGATGCTAATAATAATAATAATAATGTTGATGATGATAATAATAATAACAACAATAATAATAATGATAAAAATGATGATGATAATGATAAAGATGATGATGATGATGATGATGATGATACTACTGATAAAATAATAAAAAATAATAACAACAATAATAATAATGATATAACAATGATGATGATGATAATAATAATAACAACAATAATAATAATGATAATAATAATAATAATATTAAAATATTAATGTGATAATATTAAAATAACAATAATAATATTAAAATATTAAAAATAATAATGACAATATTTCCCAGTGCTGGGTTGTGGCTGGAAGGGCATCCGCTGCGTAAAACACATGCTGGAAAAAACTTCATTCCGCAGTGGCGACCCCTGATTAGTAAAGGGACTAAGCCGAAAAGAAAATGAATGAATGAATGAAAAATGACAATAATAATAATAATAATAATAATAATAATAATAATAATGATAATAATAAAACAAAATATTTAAATATTTAGATATTAATAATAATAATCACAATAATATTAATAATAATAATGATGATTACGATGATGATGATGATAAAATAATAATAAAATAATAATAATGACAGTAATATTAATAATAATGATGATGATGATGATGATGATGATGATATAACAATAATAATAATAATATATAAATATTATTTATTATTATTTATTATTTATTATTATTATTATTATTATTATCTGTAAAAGAGTAATTTATTTAATTTAAACAATTTATAAATAAACACTTGTTTTATGGACTAAGCTGGAATCACTTTTTTAATAATTTTGTAACGTTTTTATTGATTAGTTAGTTTGTAGATGTTGAATCTCATTCTCACATTTACATTAGTATGATTTGCTCATGGTTTGGGATGGCTGGTTTGTGGGCCGTTTAAAAACTGTAGGTTTTTGTACAATCCGTAAAAGACGTTTCCTCGTGATATAGGACTATATTAGAGTTTCCTCAGATTCATGTGATGGAAACAGGAACTGTATATTTTTGAGGTTCGACGTCCTTTGGGTCATCAATTTGGCACCAATTGTAAAGTTTATTGATCACAGAATGTGAATTGCAGCTGGAGGGCAACTTCTTACATACTGAGTGCCAGAAGAACGCACAGATTTACTGTTGATGGATTTATGTGCGCATCAGGCATGAAGCTCCGCACACTTTCCACACAATGTTTCCTTAATGGTCCGCTGTAATTGCTGCCCTCTTTTTGGCATGGGAACGAATGGGGCGAAGAGTTGACAGGAAACACATGGCATGGGACAGGGGGGACAGAAACAAAAGTCAAGATCGTTCTGTGAAATGTTGTGTAACGTGCAGATCACGTGCAGCCATGCAGCCATGCTAGTGTTTTGAAGAAGTTTCTTAGAAGACACATCGAATACTTTTACCCCCAATGGGACTATTGGCTTTCTCTGTTCTGTGAAACGGAGCATAGGTGAAGCCAGTGAAGCGCCATTAACAACACTGATCTGAGTTCAACTTTGTCCTCTTCCCACCCCCAAATTCCCTGTCCGAAAAATATACAGCTGCAGGGTTTCTCACAGCAGCACCGAGGTTGTATGACCTCTGACCCTCCGCAACCTTGACCTCTCTCCATCTGATCTGTGAAGAAGCTGCTTTAACAATGGCTCTTGAGTATTCGTCTCTATGATTATTTTTTTTGGACTGAGCACCCTAGCAACCACCTAATAAAACATAAAAACACAATGCCAATCACCCAAAGCATCCTACTACCCACATAATGTCCTTGCAGCCACTTAAAAAACCGTAGCAACCACCTAGCAACCCACTGGTAACCACCCTGAAGACACTAGTAACCACATAAAGCACTAGAAACTATCCACATCTCTGTAGAATGCTCCAACTGTACAATGCACTAGTAACCACCAAGAACACCCTTTTGACAACCTAGCAACCAGACAGAACACCCTAGCAACCAACAAAGTCCTACACTGTAAACAATGATAATGATTTCAACTGTAAACCTGGTTAACGGACAAGAAGTTTGGCCATAGGAGAAATGGTCGTGCCCAACTGAGCCTGGTTTCCCTCAAGGTTTTTTCCTTCACTTTGGTTAATTGGTGCAGTTTGTTCCTCGCTGCTGTCACCATGTCTTGCCTGGTTTGAGACTTGTGGAGCTCCACATTGATGGATTTGCTCTTCACTGTTTGGTCTTTCAGCAGTAAAACTTAAAACACACTGAACTGAACTAAACTGAACTTCACTTCTAAAAACTGGACGGACACAGTTTCAGTTTACTAGAACTTCTATGTTAATCTGCTTTGACACAATCTACATTGTAAAAGCGCTATAGAAATAAACATGAAATTAATTGAATAACAGTAAGTTTAAGTCCCAGAATTCCCAGCATGACACTTCACATTTTATGCTTTTTTGTTGACATTATGGTTCCTTTTAGATTTTTAGTTATGCACATCAGTTATGCAGATTAGAGTTTATTTTGAAAAGGAATGTTTATTGCATAGATTATTTAGAAGTTGTGTGAATGGCACTGAGCTCCTTCTGTATATTAGTATGTTTCTCTGCTTGTGGGAAAAGTTGTTTGTAATGAGTGTTGGTTCCTCATGTGATTTCATCATCACCACATGCTTATGGTTGTGTTTTTGTCTATGTAACAAAGCTACAATGTACTCCAAAACATTGGTGAGTTGAATAACACTTTAATTAATGATGTACAATATAATTGGTTCTCTACCATATTTTAACAGTAAACCACAGTTCCCAGTTTTTAACTGTATATATATACACACACACATATATATATATATATATATATATATATATATACCCACATACACATACATACACTCTCTACTCTTGTGATATTTTTCATGTGTATATATATATATATATATATAAACACACAAACACTTTATTTTCTCATTATTACTATTGTTATTGCTTTATTGTTATTATAATATTATTACTGTCTGTCACTGCTCTTTAGTCTTTACCATGTTTTGGACATAATAAAATAAGGAAAAAAGCAACCTTTCATATCTTAAGATTTTTAATATATATATTTTTAAGCACTGTTTGGCCTGAAACACATCCGACCAATCAGACGCATGTAAAAGCAAGACGCCTTTATGGGTAAATGGATGAACAGTGATTTGAATGATGTGTGGCTTAATTTTTTTTTACATCATAATTACAAATCACAAGATGCAGATCGTCCGGACCTCCTAATCCAACTATGAAGATGTTCCTTGGACGTGTAAATCCCTGACACATCAAAGAGCGGCTTCCCTCACAATATTGCTTTGCTCTGGAGTCTCTGGACCAGCAATAGAGCTTTAGGGGCTATTGAGAGCAGTAGACCCGAACAGAACGGGGAGCACATGTGATTAATGCCGAGTTGAAATTAGGGCAAATGGGGGGTAGATGCGCGGTCATGCTTGGCCAGCCCACCCGGTTCAGGCCGTGGTGTTTGGGTTGAGTCTGTTCACAGCTGGGACATTCCCATAGGAAGAGACAAAAGAACGAGGGATATGGGGTTAATCTGAAATTAGCATAATGTGATTTGACGTTCAACAAATTAGATCTACCTTTATAATGAACTAAAGAATCAATATGTACTGTACGAGTCAAGACTTATATTTGAAATATAAATATATACAACTAAAGTGATGTAACTTATTTTTTTTTACGTTAGAGTGTTCTTTTCTTTAAAAAAAAAAAAAAAAAAAAAACTAAATTCTGTGCCAAAAATAATGACTATTAATCATTTTTACAATAATTTATCGAAGACACCTGCTATAATGTCATTATGTAACAATAGTTTATGAAACAAACATTTTTTTTTCAGGCATATTTACAAGTCATTTCATAACATTAAAATACTCGACTAAAGGATCACATTGCAGCCTAAAAATGCTAATTTACTGTCCTTTTAATTATTTTTATTTAATTTACAAGCATTACAATGCAATAGGAACCACTCAGCAACATCTGTCAACAACCTGGCAACCAGCAATACATGTATAATTTATGTATTTTTATGTAAATATATTTGTTTTCTATTAAAAAAACATTATTTCAACCATTTTTTTACATTTTAATTGTACTGAAGTTTCTAAATGGGGTTTAATAACTTCACACCACATTTTGAATTCACACTTGAAAATTAGAGGTGATATATATGAATATTATACATGGTTTGGGAAAATAAGTTCAGGTTTAGATTTCTTTTTAATCTACAGAAAAACATCCTGAATACAGGACGATGACAATTAAGGGGTTAAAACATTAGACACTTTTTATGTAAACCTCAACGTAATTAATAATGCCGATTATCAACATAATTTCCCCAATATTCAAATTTTTATTCACTAAAGTTATTTGAAACATTAGACATTTTATTGTATATAATTGTTTTAGAAATAATGATTAAATTAGTGATAATAAATCAGGGTTTCTACAGGTTTTACCAGGTTAAATATAAGACTTTTTAAGACTATTATGAATAAAATGTAGACTTTTACAGGGATAAAAAATAAAGATTTTTTCAGATATCCCAGTTGGAAAAGATTTTCTCTTGCCCTATCATAAATGATTATAATTTAATACATTTAATAATAATAATTTAATAGTAAAGAATATACTGTAGGTCAGGTCAGTATCCTCAGCAGTAAATACATGGAGAACGTTTAAACAGATGTTACTGTAAGGAAAGTAATTAAGACATTATGTTGAATAGAGTTAAAAGTTATATTGAGATGAATTGTTGGTGATTGTATGAGAGTTAATGGCCAGATTGGATAGCTAAATATGAACAAAGGAAAATTAAGACCTATCAAAAAAGATTTAAGACCTACAAGACATTACTTCGCTAGATTTAAGACTTTTTAAGGCCTAAAATTTAGACATTTTAAGACCCCGCGGATACCCTGTATATGAGAAGTACCATGTACACAAACATTTATTTCTTTAAAAATTGATCTTAAGCATTATATAGAAAATCTAAAAGACATTTAAAATAAGTAAGCTATAAGGATGTATGCGATTTTGGAATCAATTTCTTATGTGGATTTCTTGTAATTTATATATCCCCTGTAATTTTATTTATTTATTGTTTTTATTCACTATCGATTTGTTCCTTTGATGTTAAAAATAGTCTAAGTACTGTATTCCTCAATTTTTGTATGCTTTTGTTCTTGTTATACAATAAAAAAATAAAAGTTTAGGAGGTTAAAGGGATTGTTCAGCCATAATGAAAATTATTATTGATTCATTTTCTTTTTGGCTTAGTCCCTTTATTGATCAGGGGTTGAAACAGCGGAATGAACCACCAACTTATCAAGTATATGTTTTACGCAGCGGATGCCAACCCATCACTGGAAAACACCCATACACTCTCACTCACACACATACAGTACAGACAATTTAGCTTACCCAATTAAAATGAAAATTATAGTTTATTTACCTTTTCAAACCTGAGGTTGTTTCTTCAAAACACAAAGGAAGATGTTTTGAAGAAAGTTGTAAACTAACCATTGACTTGGATTAGTATTTGTTTTTCCTGCAATGTAAGTCAACAGATAAGGGTTTTCAGCCTAGACGGCTTCATTTGCGTTCAAGAGTAAAAGGAAACTCATAAAGGTTTGTAACAAATTTAGTTAATACTGAGTAAATAATAACTTTTGAGTGTGAACTATCCCTTTAAGTGACACTAATTTCTGCCGTTTATTATTATCATAACCTAAATGTGTGAAACTAGTCTGTTTCCAGCATATTGTTTTGGAATGTCTTGGAGAGCTTTGGATGCTGTGGAATAATAATAGGGTAATGAGACTGAGGGAAAGGGGGAGGGCTATCAAACTGGTGGGCTGAACTGCAGAAGGGGTGAATTGGCTCTCCAGCCTCTCTTCAGTCAGAGAAAAATTACCTTCACAATCCTCCACACGAGACTCGGGCGATGCGATAAACACTACATCTTTGATATCTGGATATATTACATCATTACTGCAGGATTAGGCGGTCAGGACGTTCAGTCTGGAGTTTGAAGGTAAGGGAAACTCTTCTTGTCTACTTTTTACTTTATGGATGTCAAGAGAGAGAGAGGGAGAGAGAGCGGTCGTAACCGGCGTCTTATGAAATATATAAAGTCTTATTTTAGCATTAAAGTTCGTAATATATCGCGAATGGCTTTTAAATGTTAGGGTAGGACGCATGAGAATAGTTTAATCATGAATAGTTCTCGTCACGGTTGTGGCATTTCTCATCATTGCGTACGAATTTGACAGAGTTTTGAAATTAGTCACGAAATTTTACGAACAATTCAATTAACTATAATGTAGGCTACTTTAAACTGAAAACGTAGCCTGTTTTGCTAGCCGTTTGTTTGTTGTTGAATGAAACTTTCTTTTTTTCATTAATTATTTTTTTTAATTTTTATTTTCATTTACAAGTAGCCTCAAATATTTTATTTTGACGATAGGCTATTTAAAAAGTCACTATGCTATATAACGATCTGAATTATAAATCAACGGCAAAACAGTATAAACAATTTTAACGTATTTTTTTTTTATCTCGGGGTTGGCATCTCTTGGCTTGTCGTCTCAATTGGGCATTTCTGAGATTTGTATTAACAAAAAGACAACAAAAACAATCCAGACAGACATTCTCGCACATTCAAATAGAGTTATAATTTGGTAGGATTATTTATAAACACTTATTTTACTCGTTTTGTTTTAACTTTTTAAGCCAAACATTTTCATGTTGCATACATGCGTCATTTTCATTAGCAAACGTCATTGTGAGGATTTACTTTTGTAAAATCTTGTCACATACTTAAAAATATAAACACAAAGTTTGATGCCTTGCTTTGCCAATGTTAAAAATCATGAAGTAGCCTAATAGTTTACCAATATCCCTTTCTAGTGTGCTAATTTATATCAATTCATTTCTTCTAGCATTTCCATGATGCAGTTTTTGGATTTGTGGACCGCATTCATCCTCTATAAAGATTTTTACCTGACTTGAGAAAACATTGCTTACATGACATCATACTAATAGGAGAACTGGATACCCGGCTTCCCAAGTCCACCAGCACCCCTCTGTGGCCTGTGGTGGGTTGCACATTGGATATAAAACTACCAAGCCAGTGTGAACCATGGATGACCTAATCGCCAGACACTACAACTTCACTGGGAAATTTCGCAAGGTCGACAAGGACCCGGGACTCAAAGCGGACTCTGTTGTGTTCATCATCGTGTGCTGCTTCATCATCCTGGAAAATGTTCTGGTTCTCCTCACCATTTGGAGGACCAAGAAGTTCCACAAACCCATGTACTACTTCATTGGGAACTTGGCCTTGTCAGACTTGCTGGCAGGAGTGGTCTATACGGCCAACATCTTACTGTCAGGAGCCAATACGTATAAGTTGACCCCAACGCAGTGGTTCTTCAGAGAAGGGAGTATGTTTGTGGCCCTGGCTGCGTCAGTGTTCAGTCTCTTAGCCATCGCCATTGAACGGCACCTGACCATGCTGAAGATGAAGCTTCACAACAATGGCAAGACCTGCCGGGTCTTCATGCTCATCAGTACCGTCTGGTTCATCGCCGCCATCTTGGGCGGTCTACCAGTCATGGGATGGAACTGCATCGACAGCATGAACAACTGCTCCACAGTTTTGCCTCTCTACCACAAAGCCTACATCCTTTTCTGCACCACCGTATTCAGCGTTATTCTCATGGCCATTGTCATCCTGTACGCCCGCATCTATGCCTTGGTGCGCACACGGAGCCGCAAGCTAGTCTTCCGCAAGGTCGCCAACGGCCGAGGCTCCAACAAGAGTTCGGAGAAGTCTATGGCACTTTTGAAGACCGTCATCATCGTGCTGAGCTGCTTCATAGCATGTTGGGCACCGCTCTTCATCCTGCTTCTCCTCGACGTTGCCTGTCAGACCCTCACCTGCTCAATCCTCTACAAGGCCGAGTGGTTCCTTGCTCTGGCCGTGCTCAACTCTGCCATGAACCCTTTGATCTACACCCTAACCAGCAACGAGATGCGCCGGGCCTTCATTAAGATGCTCAATTGTGGCATCTGTGTCCAGCCTTCAGGCAAGTTCTCCAGGCCCATCATGGGCGCCGAATTCAGCCGGAGCAAGTCAGACAACTCCTCCCATCCCAATAAGGACGAGCCTGAATACTCGCCCAGGGAAACCATAGTGTCTTCTGGGAATATCACCTCTTCTTCTTAAGGGACTATTCGTGTACTTTTTCGTCTCGATCTGTAGCATTCGATTGGATGAGTGTGTGTTTGTGCTGGTCTGGAGACACCAGGAATTGTTGTGAACTGCGATCACATTTAAGACTTGATTTTCTGCTACTCCTGACAGACCACCTGTTGAAACTATTCTGCAACTTAGGGAAGCACTTAACCCAACTGTTACTCCATTATTTTTGTCGAATGGATTCCTGTAGACAAGCACTTTTCGGGGATTGCTC